>NC_087382.1:3076962-3196962 GCF_963675165.1 Halichondria panicea | reverse complement strand
TGTGAATTATAGTGAGCTCAGTTCTGAGAAACTTGTTTATGGTGGTCACAGTTGGGCAGACAAACAGGTGGCTGTAATAAAGATGTGGCTTGTTTGCTTGCGCAGGTAGAAACATAATTATGCTAGGGAGATTTGAAGCTAATTGGTGTGGCTAGACCCTCATTAGACAGTAATGAGTCACTGACCAAGCATGCATATGTGGTGTAGGCTTAGCTTCCTATACACAAATTGATTGTGGTGATGGTACACATTCTGTCAGACAAACCCACTCAAGCACACAAATAATCACACGATTGTGTTAGCTTTCTCCTCCTGGGTGGCCACCTTTTAGATGTCCAGGTAGAGTCTACCATTGGAAATTAAATGATCCCTAATTAAATGCATGCATTGAACATGTTATACCCCCCTCCCCCCAGAGTGGAGGGTGTGTTCTATCGTATTGGACAGAATCTGGAGCGGTACAGGCTGCATGGAACCAGTCGCTCACACCATTGACGACCATAATGCCAACTCTATATAAGGAATCAAATCATGATCATTCATCCATGTATTCTAATTATATGCGTTTAATTACAGTGAGCTCAGTGTTTAACTGATTTTGTAGTTATTTCAATACCTATCCAATACAATGTGATAAAACCACACCTTTTATAAAATTGTAACCACACCCACAAATCACTTGTTCATTTACACGTGCGTAAATAACAATAATAATTATAGGAAATCCAGCTAAAATGTATAGAACGCAAAACTAAAATAAAATATTCAGAGATGTCTTAGAAAGTGGCAGCAATTAATGCTATCAATAGTTTAGTTGGTGAGGTGTCCTTCAATTTCTAACCTCCTTACGATCATGTCCACATCATAACTATCTCCCTGCAGTGGACGAGCATAATTATTTACTGCTATACTGCATGCACAATGGCTACACAGGTAATGTACATGTACACACAACACACCATTGAACATACAGTACAGTAAATAAATACTTGCCTTTTTAGATGCTTCTATAATCGAGATGAGCTTCTTCATACCAATGTGACACCTATAGTAGAGAGAGGCACACAACGTCGGTATGATCTCAATCCACACACACACACACACACAACACACACACACACACACACCACACTTATGCCTCCCTAAATTATGTGTTTGGACCTATGTTGTTAGCAGTCCACCCTCTATAATAAAACCACTGTTAGTCTACCCAAGGGTATAGCCATCACCATAATGTTATAGACAGCCTCCACTCTCTACACTGTGTATATACATGTACATGTACTTACGATTTCTTGGTCAATCTTTGTCTGAGTGCTTTAGCTTGACTCTCAGAGAACGTGTACATACTGTTGTCAAGGAGACAAGCGAGGACCTCCCCTGCACTGCTCAGATAGGGTACATCTATACAGCTGTTGAATGCTCTTTGTAAACCAGTGAGCTCTAACACGTCGTCACTGAGACCAGTGGTGCCGATGATGAGCAGCTTGTGGGGGCCGGAGCTGGACTGTGTGTGTGTGTGTGGGTGGGTGTGTGTGTGTGTGTGTGTGTGTGTGTGGGGTGTGTGAGGGGGAGGTGGATTGTGTGTGTGTGTGTGTACATATTTGACAAATTTGGGCCTGATCAAAACCTCAAGCTAAACAAATCATTTGAAGGCATAAGGGTGGAGTGTGTGTGTGTGTGTGTGGACCTACTTGTAGGGGGGGTAGTTTCCTGAGCAGGACGAGGAGGGACTGGAGAACAAGGTTGGAAAATCTCGGTCCAATAGCGACGTAATCTAAAGAGATAGACAAGACACAGTTAGCCAACAAGTACAAATACATATGTAGCTACCGAAATGGCTGGAAAATACGTAAAGCTATGATAATAGCCTATAGTTTGTCAAAACTGCTGGATTTTTCGACTTATCAAGGAACCTGTGTCTAAACAGATAATTGGAAAAGGTCATCATCTCGAGAGATATAGAATACTTCAATAATAGATTTCTACTACTATAGCTGCCAGCACCTACCCAATAGTCTCTCTATATCGTCGATCATGATACAGCTGAGCTCGGACTTGTACGCATCATCAAACACCTTCTTTATTGCCCCACATTTAGCGCCCTCAGAGAAGCCAATCATGTTCTCTGGAGACAGCACCTGCGGCAGACCACGTAGAGCGGTGAATATCGATGCTCCAACTAAACTATAATAAGCTTTTGTCGCATATAAATAGTAAATTCAACTACCCCCAACAGTCAGTCACTCACCTTGACAAAAGGGAAGTTACACTGTTTAGCAATGTGAGCAGCGAGGGCTGTCTTGCCACAGCCCGGGTTGCCACGGAGAAGCAGACTAACGAGAGGAGTACGTTGACTCTCAGACACTTGTCTCTTGGCAGCTTCCCCAACCTCCAGAATCTCATCAACTTGTGGCCCCCAAGGTACTATTCCTGGCAGTGGAGTACATCATATGACAATAGAACTACATAATAGCCACAACTTTTGCGAAAACCACAAAATCTTGAAACCAACTGAAAGAGCTTTTTTAAGTTTTCAGAAAACCACAAATCATTGAAATTGGGTAACGTTATGCTCCAAAAATTGAATTTTGGCACTTAGTAATTGTATCTATATATATAGTGTAGCCTTTGAATGAGCCTTTGAATGGCCATAACTTGTGTTGCAAGAATCCAATTTTAATGATTTCCAATGATTTTCTGAAAACTAGACTAGAGCATGTGGTACTAACCATTCAGTACGTAGCTTTCCAGCTGTTTATCGCTGACACCAAACGCTGGCTTGAGGTCAAAGGACAATGCATGTTCAAAGTCAACCCTAGTTATTTTCAGTGCCTCTGCCTCTTCCGTGGTCACTGATACCTTGTCTTTAGCCTGAGGGGAGGTACGTGTACATATTAGCATGGCATAATAATTATTATAGCGGGTAATTTTCGAGGGTCTAAATTTTGGCGAATTTTGCCCAAGCCGCGAAATTTCAAGTGTATGTTCAATATTATATACAAGTCTGCTAAAAAAAAAACTGCTATCCATTAAAATACACGAACCATTTTAGTATGATATAGGGTTAAGGTTAGGTTAGCTGCTATTAGGCTGACTCTACAGAAGCTCCACCCACCTGTACTAGCTTGTTCATGGCGGTGGACTGAGCGCTGCGTACAAGGCCCTCGATTTCAGCCCCACTGAAGTTACGAGTGCGTTTGGCCAGGTCCTCCAGGTCTACATCAGCACCCAGTTTATTGAACTTGGCCATCTGGGCCGTGTGTATGCGCAGGATCTCGAGGCGTCCATTCTCGTCAGGGAGACCTGGGGACAGGGGGAGGGGCCTCGTTAAAACACGTTCATTGGGTACATAGAATAATTATCATGATATATGGTACAGTAGAGGCCAAAATAAAGTTTCTGTTCCGTTTGCGTAGTACTCTGTGCGTTTGTTTTGATTCCGTTGCACGCAAGCAAAACAATCGTTTTGGTGCATGTGCACTCAAGCTTGCAATAGTGTGTTGACTTACACAAACCGCTAATTGGATTCGTAGTAATTAAGGTAATTGCTACATGGTTTAGTGTAAACAACGTAACCACGAAACTGCAGCATAGTACGTGTGTGGGCGGAAACGAGCAATAAGGTACGGAATGGCCGGATTTCGGCAGATACAAAAGATACAAATTGCAAGTTAACAATCACACCCACGCCCACACACGCCCACCCACCTATCTCCATCTGCACCTCCAGCCTGCCAGGTCGGAGGAGAGCCTCGTCAATCATGTCCTTACGATTGGTCATCCCTATCACGAGGATGTTGTGCAACTGCTCCACTCCGTCCATCTGGAGGGAAAGACAAAGATCGGTATTGAAAAAGCATCCTTACTGAAGAAAATGAACAAAAGCAAATTGCTGATCATATTGTACCACTACCAAAGAGCTACTATTTTAGCTTAGAAATTAGACGTTCCCAACACAAGTTATGGACAAAATTTACAGTTAGCTTGGCAAAAACAGTTATTTTGTATGTATACCTAAACTTTATAAACCCCCACACAACACACCCACCCACACCACACACACACGCCCACACACCTTAGCGAGGAGCTGGTTGACGACTGTATCATGGACACCAGTGCTACCAGACAAGGAACCACGGGAACGACAGATAGCATCAATCTCGTCAAATATGATAATGTGTAAAGCACTGTTGATGCCCATCTTCTTTTGATCTTTTTCTGCCTCCTCAAACAAACCACTGGAAAAAAGATTTGGAGTAAACCGATAGTGAACCGATAGTAAAGTTGGCATGCCTGTGTGTGTATGTGGGCGGGGTGTGGGTGTGTGGTGGGCAGGCACTTACCGCACATTTGCTTCTGACTCTCCGACATACTTGTTCAGAATTTCTACAAAAAAGAAAGACAATAAATCTACGTACAATGAAGTTTTTATCCAAGCATCTTTTTTAGTGTGAATTAAAGATGGCTACTGTAACTAGTGAAGGAGATTGCTGGGTGTGTGTGTGTGTGTGTGTGGGCGGTGTGTGTGTGGTGGTGTGGGTGTGATCTACTACACCTGGTCCATTGATAATCTTAGGTTCTCGTGCATGCAACATCTGACCAATCTTCCGTGCCATCAGAGTCTTGCCAGTACCTGTGGGAATGAGTGGGCGGGTGAGGAATGAGTGGGCGGACACTATAGGCTCTGTACACTAGTCTACACACTGCAGAGCAGCATTAATTTTAGCTTTAAAAAATCAATTTTAAGTGAAGTGAAAAGAGGTTGTACATGACCACACCCACCTGGTGGGCCGAACAACAAGATCCCTCGGACGTGTTTCATGCCAAGCTGTTCCACAATATCCGGTGGAAAAACTCGCGAAGCAAAAGCTCTCCGAAATATATCAGAGAATTCTTTATCCAGACCACCAATCCCCATCTGGTTGAAGTCCCAGTCCGGGCTTATGATGGCAACGTGGGCGGAGTCTCCCTTGTGCCGTCCAACCAGCTGCACCGTAGACTCCTACACATAATCATATGATATAAAACAGAGATAATGAGAAATGTAGGGGATAGAAAGATCGTACGTAGATAATACGAGAAATGTGAACTCACGCTTGACCTCTCGAACACAACCCTCGAGTTAGTGTACAGTAATCCACAGTTCTTCTGTAGAACAAAATTGAATGCATTATGCTCACATTTCATACGGTTGATTTTTACTTTTTTTCAGACGACTTTTCTCCCTTTTTGAAACCAGATACATCCTCGGCTATAGGGAAGTACATAGTAACTGTAACAACAATGTACGAATGTGTGTTAAGTGCCCGCCCACCACACCCTCACACCCCGCCCACACACCTGTGATGTGGAGTACTTCAGCCTTGAAGATGAGGTTGTTGAACTGTATGGTCACTAGTTGATCGATACAGAACGCATTGTCGACAAACTTGCTCACAAGAGTGGAGCTAGCTCGTCAGTATTGACAGCTGGCTGTGCCTTCCTGCAGACACATGTACAGTGTATAAAGTGCAATGTATGTGTTTCATTTTAAACCAATCACTGATCTACATTAGATAGACTTTTCAAAGAGCTACAAAATGCATCTTTTAATTCTGAAATAGACAATCCTAACTCAAGTTATGATCACTCAAAATTAGATCAAGATAGGCCTATTTTGGAAAAATCACCCATACCTTTTCTTCAAGAATGGATACTTCGATCCGAAAGCAATCACTTATCTAAACAATAGTTAGACACTGTTTAGGAAGTTTCTACATGATTTAGAAGCCCAAAGGGCTGGTTGTAGTATCCCGAACGCAGTGAGGGTTCTACTAGCCCTGAGGACTTCTAAATCATGTGGAAACTTCTTAAACAGTGTCTAAGCATTTTAGATCATAGCAACCATGAGTATTTAGCCAATCAGATTTGAATGTTCTTATCTAATCTTTGCTACATGATTTTCTAAGTGAAGTACATGATTTTCTATTGAAGTACATGATTTTCTATTGAAGTACATGATTTTCTAAATTGGATAGAACATTTCCTCTAACCAATCAGATTGCAGTATTTATGACAAACATGATCTAAACACACATAGATATAATTTATAGGCCTTTCAAAGAGCTACAAAACGTATCTGTTAAATGCACAATCCTATATCTCAAGTTCTTGAGTACTGTGCAATCAGAACTCACTTTTGTTTGTGGAAGAAGTCAATCTCGACGGTGATGACCCCGATGAGGTACGTATACGTTGTCAGGGTATGAGGAGTGGCTCCAATGACAGAGCCTGGCCTATATCCACCTCCTGACTATAATGCATGAAGACCTACAGTACAAATAAGACATGTTACATGAGCCCCTCCCCCTTGTCAATTTATCATGTTTGATGGATTCCTCAGGCTCTCAGCTGTACTGGGTAGCTTAGAGGTACGTATAGGCTTTGAGATGATGTTGAAAGGTTAGTATTACTCCCTGAACTTGTTGTTTGAAAGAGTGTAGCTCTTGGTATAAATGTACAACTGCTTGTACCATTTACTTTATTTAGTATTTGCTACATGTATATTTAAAAGGATGGAACTTGAACGCTTGTCTATAATAATCTTGTCTAATTCTTCCGGCACTGAGCTTATTGTGTTGTATCAATTGTGCGAATAATTATGCCTGCTTCTTTGAATGCTCACTCTATTATTGTGCAGACAATGTCACAACCAAAGCCTGGTGGGTAGGGCAGTGATGTCAAGCCCCCCGGTGACCCCCCAGATAGTGGACGTCCCCTCTCTCTCTCTCTCTCTCTCTCTCTCTCTCTCTCTCTCTCTCTCTCTCTCTCTCTCTCTCTCTCTCTCTCTCTCTCTCTCTCTCTCTCTCGAGGAGATGACAATGTTCTCACTGTACAACTCTCCCAGGAGCAGCGAACCAGCCTCACAAGAGGTGGGTGGGTGTGGGGTGTGTGCAGGTGTGAGGGGAGTGTGTGGGTGTGCGTGGGTGGGGAGTGAGGAGTAAGGGGGAGGGGGAGCTTCTGTAGCTGTGCAAAGTTGAGCTGTTTCAATAGCTAAACTTATGGGACCATTTACTTATCATGGCTTGAGTCAAATCCATTCTACTTCTAAAAATTTAATAGCCGCACTAATATCTGACCCATGTACTCACATTTCTTACTGGTCACAGGTTGAGGTGTCCTCACACCTCGATGATGGTGATGCTACAGAAGGTCGGGCAAGAGTGTTTTTCAGGAGGATGTTCAGCGGAGGACAGGCAACCAATCAGATGAGTGTACCACCCACCCACTAAAGCGACCAATCAAATGAGCGTAACTCAAACCAAATCCACCAACCAGTCAAGTGCCCCACCCTCAAAACCGACCAATCAGAAAGCGTCTACAGTTGCTACCGCCTCTAGGCCTTCAACTACTGTGAACGTCAGCAAAGTTCAAAGTTCAAATCCTCAAAAGACTGGCAATAATCCACAAGCCTACGTCCTGCTCGAGGGGGTACTTCAAATCCTCAAAAACAAGCCCCCCAGACTTTTAGGGATTGCGCCACAAAAACCACCGTCTAGGCAACCCCCGAAATCAGCATCCCCCAACAGAGCACCTCCTTCGACGCAACCACAACCCGGAGTGGCGAAATGGAGTTCAAACGATAAAGTATCTTTTAAATTAGATTCGGAGCAACTGTCTCTGACGTCGTACACCCATCCTCACCCACCCCCCTCTAACCATAGCCCCTCGGGCAGGGGGCAGTCCATGGAGAGGTCTGGCACAATGGACAGGAGGGAAGTGTTGTCACGCTTTGGCAACATCGGGAAGGACGAGGTACTTACAATAACTGACAGACTGTTACGGTAGTAGCGTTTTATTTGTGATTGTGTGCCTGTGTCTACTAGTTAACAATTAAGGAGGTGTTTTTATGGGCAGCATTGACAATGGTATTGTGTGTCTGTGTGCAGATAAAGATGCTTACACAGTACACATGTACAGTCATGTAGGTTGCATTGAAATCACACTGATAACGTTGATATAGGCATCACACTTTCAATGTTTTTAGAGCTAAATATAATGATGTACATACATGTTCCCTGCATTAGAATACTTACCTCCCCACACACACACCACACCCCACACACACCACACACACACACACACACTAATTAAAACTTACTAGACAAAGTAATGAATGAAGGTTGGATTCCAACCATCGTATATATTTTTTTATTAGAAGCTTTCCGTTTGATTGGGAGGGTGTGTGACTGACAATCCCTGCCCACCCCAATACCTTTTGTATACACTTCAATCAAACACACACACACACACACACACACACACCACACACAGGAGGGTACAGACCTCCGCAAATACTGGATGCCGGACAAGGCTTGCAAGGATTGCTCAGACTGTGGAGTCAAGTTCAGCCTGTTTATCCGTCGCCATCACTGCAGGATATGTGGCCGTATCTACTGCAATAACTGCTGCTCCCTGACCATACCCGCTGCTGAACTCAGACCCAACCTACAGGTGAGCCATTTCTGATTCTGCACATCTTTTGTAAAGTTATAATCAGTACTTATGGGCAGCATTGACAATGGTCGTCATGCAGATGCAACTGTCTTGTACATTTACTTTATTCAGTGATGTGCGTGCCAATAAAAATTATTTTCAAAGTAGTGGCTATTTTTCAATCCTAGTTCACAATTCAACAAACCTTTCATAGCCTATTATGTGGTCAACTAGGAGGCCTAAGAGCTGGTTAGTTTTGTCTAGAAGTGGTTAGTACCAACCACCAACAAATGCGGAAATGTCCCTCTCCACTAGTTAACTCAGGCCTGTTAATGCTACCACTAGAAGCAACTCAGTACATTAACTAATCTATATGATTGTATAATTATCGTCACGCTGTTAATTTGGATTTTCCCTCAGGGCAATCTCCGTGTGTGCAAAGAGTGTAAAAACATTTTTCGAGAGTTTCATTCACGAAAGCCGAAACAAGATTCGCCTCTCCTAAGTAGTGAGGGTCAAAGTTCAGATTCTTCCAACCTCTCGCCCAGTCTCTCTGGTACTATGACCCCTGTCAAGCTTCAGGTGACATCAAGTGATCCACCGTCACCAATGAGCATGCACAGTAGCTCAGGGGAGAGAGTTTTGAAGTCTACAAGGTACGTACATGTACATGCATATAATATGTACATATTTGTTTTTAATTGGTACATGTTTGCCAGTTCCTTTGAGACAGGCCATAACTTAACCAAAAAGCTATCAAAATTATTATTTCAAAAGTTATGGATGCAATTGTGTACCTACATACGTATTGGTGGATGAGGCCTATCATAGCCAGGGCTGCATTGAGGGGGGGGAGAGGGGGGTAATTCACCCCCCCTGGGCACAGTTTCGCCCCCCCCCCCTAGGATCTGGCAGATTAATTTGTACTGCTATAATTCTGATGCCCCTCCTACATTTTTAATTTTCCCAATTCGCCCCCCCCCCCTGATCCAAAATCCTGGATGCAGCCCTGATAGCTGTAGTACGATTTACTCAGAGCAAGAACCTAAAATTGGCCTCTAGTATGTCAACCACCCACACATCACAAATCACACACACACCCGCCCACACACACAGTGGCACATTGAAGAATACGTCTCGTCCAGTCAGTATGCTCAGTCCTCACAAGTCCTGGGACGAGGCTAGTGGGCGGAGTCAGGAGCACACTGATTTATCACCCTCAAGACATGACTTGTATCACCTCACTCGTAGAAGTGGTTTGGCAGGTTTTGACAGTCTCACAGTCGGTCAAAAGGGGGAGAGTCTACTAAACCTGGACGAGGTGTGTGAACTAAAGCTTGGGTACTGAGAATTTGCAGTAGCCTCACTAAAGTTGTCTGTGAACTAAAGTACCTACAGAACCATTGATTAAACAGAGGGGGAGGGAGGTTGAGCACATTTCAAACTAGTATCATTGATCTAATGTCAGTTTTCTGAAAGCTTAGAAAGAAATCTTTCATTGTGTGTAATTATTGTATAAAAAGGGGCTCCAAAATGCTAGTTTAAAAACTGGTATTGTCCTTATGCCCCCCACACCCACACACACCCCCCCCCCCCACACACACACACACACACACACACACACACTGTAACAGGACGAACTAGAGGACATAGCTACTGGAGTGTGGCTCAAACTACAAGACCCGGACATTGGTCTACCTCGTCTCCACCATCGCTATCGGTTACGGAACTTCCCCGACACGTACAGCGGTCATGAGCTCGTGGAATGGCTAGTGGTCAACGAACATGTGAGATCAAGGTGAGAAAGTTTGAGCATAATAACAGTTACTGTATGTTCACATGTACAGTGTAGTGCGTTGTTTGGGGGGAGGGGACCCAGTATCTAGTGCAGCATCTTTGCAACTGTAGACACTATAACCCAATCTCATATTTATCGTTTGCTAAGAGAAAGTGTGGTGCATTCAATTCTTATGCCAATTTTATGGTTATTATTGAAATTGGATCACCAGATGTAGCTAGTTGGAATTTTTATTTGGAACTTTTAATACCATGGACAATGGTATTTTGCTGAATGTGAGAAATTGTGTACATGTATCAAACTTGCTTCCTTCAACCCACACACACACACACACACCCCCCCACACACACACACCCCACACACCCACACACACACACACACACACACACCCCACACACCCACACCCACACACCCCACACACACACACACACACACACCCCACACACCCACACACACACACACACACACACACACACACACAGGGAGGTGGCCATTCGTGTCGGTCAGGCTCTAGTGGACACCAAACGTCTCAACATCGTCACTGCAGATCCCTACTTCCGAGAAGACGTAAACTTATTCCTAGAGTTGGTGGAGGCAGCTAATTCACTGCCGGATAATCAAGAGGGTCCATTACTAACAGATGCTCCGAAGTGGTTCCAACATCTCAGAGATGATGAAGAGACAGAAAACCAGTGAGTTACTAAGGAACTCTACTAGCTACGTGTACTAGATAGTGAGCTGCATGCCCTCTCTTCTTTCATATGCCCTTAATTGTAATACTCAATCAGTTTATGTTGAGTGCAGTACATGTACTTACCAGGTCATGGTAGGCTGAAAAGTATCGATACTTCAATTTTTGTAAAAAAACAATGATTTCGTTTCTCCCCCCCCCCCCCCTGAGTATACTGTACTTACACGTATACCTATATATACATCAGTCATGGTATTGCCTTATCATAAGAAGAATATCCATAATAATTTACAGTAGAATAAAAACGAATATGAAATGACTTGCTTCTTCCCCCCCAGAGGAGAGATGGATGTGACTCGAGGGTTCATCCACGTATCCCCCACACACCGACGATCTCTTGCAGAGAAAGGTGTTCGAGTTTCCTCCATTCATCTCGAGGCGGAGAAGAGAAACTCACGGCCGACTTCGTATACCTCTCTAGGACGCGGAGAATTGGAGAATGAAGACGAATATTTGGTCATCGATCGAGAGCAAAGTATGCGAGCGAAACAAGACCCTCCGTACTTCCCAACTATACCGAGTATCGATCAAACTTTAAGCCCTACTCGACAAAGTTTCTCTATGATTGGAAGCGAAGAAATTGTTCAGTCCCTACCAGTGGATGGTCTCAGTGCTGCCACAGAGGCGGCCAAGGAATGTGCCGACGAGAAATCTAAAGCGTCTATCCCTAGTGACAAAGCTTTAACTCATTACGAGCGTGTACACGATGATCATTACCACTCTCTCATGGTCCAGCAAATGAAGAGCCTTGGCCTCAACTTGAAATGGATGGAAGTGATCAAACCGCTGATAATGGAGGCAACTCGTAACGTTCGTACGGATGCTCTACCAGACGATCTGATGGATATAAACCAATATGTGAAGATCAAGAAAATTCCACGTGGTATAAGAAACAACTGCACTCTAGTGTATGGCGTTGTTGGCACGAAAAATGTCACGCACAAAAAGATGCTCAGATCCATCAAAAACCCAAAGATTCTTCTTTTAAAATGTGCCTTTGAATTCCAACGAAAAGAAAACCAATTGTCGTCGTTCGACACTCTTCAACTTCAAGAAGAGAAATACCTGAAGAACCTGGTTGTCAAAGTGAGTACTATAAAACCAAATCTCATTCTGGTTCAAAGCTCTGTGTCTCGGCTTGCTCTTGAGATGCTGTATGAGCTAGGTATCGTTGTAGCCGTGAATGTCAAACCTTCAGTAATGGGCCGAGTTGCTCGGAGCACAAACGGCGAAATCCTACACTCTCTCGATCAGCTGATGTTTGGAACTGCTTCGATTTTCGGTACATGTGGACATTTTTACATTCGTACTTTTCCATTATCGGATGGCGATAAGAAGACGCTGATGTATTTCGATCATTGCCCTCAGCAACTTGGTTGTGTGATCATCCTACAAGGGGCTCCGTTAAAAGAACTAAAAAAAGTCAAAAAAGTGGTCCAATTCGGGCTCCACATTGCTCATAATTCCATATTGGAAACTCATTTTCTTGTGGACGAATTTGCATGGCCTAAGGATATAAACAAAGACGACCCCTCCACACCCCCTGAGGACTACACCTCCACAAGCTCCACCCCGGAATGGTCGCTATATCCATCCCTCGGCTATCCCCTAAAATCCCTCTCTCACGGAGAGCTGCAAAGGAAACTAGAGGCTTTGAAATTTGTTGAAATTGATACAGAAGACTTGGAAGTTGTTTCGGAACTTGCCCCAACTCAAATTGAAGATGATTCAGAAGTTGTTCCTGAACAGGAAAAACAATTAGTAGTGGAAGATGAAACAATGGAAAAAGAACAACTTATCGGCACGGTTGAGATTGAGGCTCCTGTGCCATCTACTGAACAAGATACCCCAGTGTCTGTTGCTGAAATGATGGAGGATCAAAACCAAACGATGGACGTGCAAACTCCACTGATTGGGGATGAAGTAGCCACAGATACACAAGCTGATGTAGACAATGTTGAGGTTAAAGAAGAGCCCTTGATTCAAACTGTTGCACGCACTCCATATACGGGTATAATGACAGGCAAAATACTCGATGAACTTGCCGAGGAGGAATTCAAACTAGCCCATCGAAGTCAACTCCTTTCCATATCTCCATACGTGAAATTCAAAACTCCGTATTTACAAACCCCCAAGGGAAGATCAGCTGATTCTAGACGATACCTACCAAACGTTATCTACTGGTCATATCACTTCAAAGCCAAGAACTTATTCAAGTATGCCCAACGTTTGGAACTGAAATTGGACTCCACCACTCGCTTGGAAATGGGACTCACAAAGAGCACTGTACAGAGCACTGTTGGAATGGAATCTGGACGTGACAATCAGAGTCTAGGTTTGGAACTGGTTCCTACACAACCATCGTACAAGAGCGTGTCCAGTCATCCGTTCACTAGTTCCATTTTCCTCATTCAAGCCAACAGTAGCGAAATGAAAGCTGCACTGGCTGATTTTCGATCTCGAGCGGGTTACAAAGACGAAGCAAACACATTTCTTTTCAAAACAGCGGAAAAAGCCTCCAATTATCATCTCTATCTAGAAAATGTGTTCAGCAAATGTCGGGAATTTGAACTTGCAGCAGCGGCAATAGAAGAGTCCCCAGCCTCGTCCGAGACAGAGGTATCCATGGCAACTAGCGGAGGCCCAGAGGTTAAATCTAAGAGGGGTGTGTCTAAGTCGAAATCACGGAAATCAAAGGACCCGTTTAAAAAACTCATGCCTGGAAAAATTATTAAGAAATTTGTTAAAAAAGTTGTTAGGAAAGTTGATGCAATAGACGATGACTCACAGCAAATTATTACCGAGGAGGAAATATGTACTGACAGCGATATAGTGGTCGATGATATGGAAGCAGTATCGCAGAGTATACTGTTAGTATCAACAGATGAGAACGGTGTGACTGTGGCGGCAGATATCATGGACTTTTCGAGCACGGAAAGTGACGATGAAGATTTTATCAAGGAGCGTGCCACGCCTAAAAACGGTGACAAGAATCGTGATTCTGGAGGGAGCAGAAAATGGCCAGAAAAATTTGGAACTCTGGAAGATTTTGATCGCAGTTCTCGGGGAAATGCGGAGACGGAGGATGATTACCATGGCGACCTAAACTACGAGGTATGGCTGGCAGCTGATGAGGTAAAATATGCGTGTGTATGTGTGTGTGTGTATATACGTAATGATATATTTCTCTTGCAGCAATTGGATTGTTTTGATCCAATCAAGCATCAAGGCATCTCCATTCTGTTCAGTAACACATCACATGATGGACTCAAGCATCAGGACCCCTGTGTGCCCCCCTGGTGAGTGTACAGACCCCCCACAGTGTGGCCATGTACATGTACATGCATGTAGAACAGCCTGTCATGCAGGCCTTCTGTTTATTAACTGTCGGACGTACGTAAACCGGCCGGGCCGGCCCTAGTTAAAACTGTGTTTACATGTACGTACATGTACATGCATGTATGATTTTACTGGCCTATAGCTATAGCTATTTATTTCTGCATTGCCTGCTTGTTCTTCTATTTATGTCCTTCCAATGTTTTCCATGCACTTATAGCGTCATTCCAATGTTTTCCATGCACTTATAGCGTCATTCCAATGTTTTCCATGCACTTATAGCGTCATTCCAATGTTTTCCATGCACTTATAGCGTCATTCCAATGTTTTCCATGCACTTATAGCGTCATTCCAATGTTCTACTACGGCCGTAACGACATATCTCTAGGAGAGTTCCTGCATCGATACTGCTTCAGGTGTGTGTGTGTCATGGCTCATGTGCATAGTCATGTGATGTGCACGCACTTAACTATACACGCATGTATACATGACTATAGTATAGTTATGGGCACAATAAGTTAAGTCATGTACATGTAGACTACCTATACCACATGCGTACCCATAATATTGCTAATTTTGCACGTAAATTCTATAGTCCTCCAAGAAACAATACAAAACAGAGTATTGGAAGCCAGTCCACTTTGTTCTGATTTGTGTCAATTAAGTTAGGCATCATTACAGAAAAATGTAAACTCCGTGTATGTGTATGTGTGTTATAGCGTGAGGCATGGCATTTGCATTATTTCCCCCTCAGGTCTTCCTATCACTGCCACGCTTGTGGTAGTGACATGGTGCAGCATCAACGTCATGTGATCCATGCACTGTCAGCAATCCACATCAACATGCAAAAACTGGTTTCCCCGTTGCCTGGCAACGACGACGGCGTCTATACTTGGCTGGCCTGCAAATTTTGTGACCAGGTATTATACAATACACAGTTTCAAAATAAGTTATTTTCAGAGCCTATAATTATATAACAAACCTCACTGTGTGTGTGACTCTACTTTGTGCCTATCGTATTACTAGAATGTTTTGCGAGCATCAAACATTTGCGAACTTTGCGATGGTTGACCAATTCGCAACAATAAAATCCGCAAAACCTTAAAATTATTACTAGTAAACACACACGATCCTTGCCAGAACGCAATAGTTAGATCACAAAGGGTCAAATTTTCTGCTGATTTGGCTCATTTGCAAAGGTTTTTCACCCGCAAAATATTCTAGTAATACGGTACACTCGTAAGTTGTTCTCATGGTCAATGTTAATTGGTATGCATACTCTCATTTTCGACAGTGCACTCCCTACACTAAGATGTCGAAGGACAGTCTTCTCTTCTCGTTTGCAAAGTTTCTCGAGTTGAAGTTCTATTCCGAGACGTATGGTACTCGTTACCAAGGCGACCAGAACTCGGCGTGTACTCACTCTGTCCACAAGGACTATGTACAATACTTCCTACACAAAGACAAACTGGCTGCTTTCCAGTACGTTCACACACTCACACACACACCCACCCACGCACTCACACATCACACTTACACACACACCCCACACATACACACAGGCCGGACACGGTTGACATGCTGGATGTACTGGTTCCCCCGAGGACTATTCATATCACCACTCCTCGTCGGAGGTTCCACTTGGACTTCAAAACGGAAATAAAACAAGTCCAAAGAATGTGAGAACATCAAGCCCACACACACATTGCTTGTAATTGCTTTCTCTTGTGTGGCCGCCTTTTGGATGTCCATGCAGGAGGGAGATGAAATGATCCCCAATTAAATCCATGAACATGTTACTCCCCCCCTCACAGAGTGGAGGGTGTGTTCTATCGTATCGGACAGAAGCTGGAGCGGTACAGACTGGAACCAGTCGCTCACACCGTTGACGACCATATTGCCAACTCTAAGGTAACACTATACATACGTTTGTATTGTTACTATTACCAGGCTTTTTCAGCATACGATTTTCCTGAGAAATTGATTATGTTATTTCCGAACATTATATTTATTTAGGCTGAGCGAGATGCACTGAGGTCAAAGGTGAGGCAGCTGAAGGATCTTGTTGTACTCGGGTGTCCGTTCCAATCGGGGGAGGAGGCAGGAAAAGACAACATGAAGATTGACCACGAGATGGAGGCTAGCATTATCGGTAACTTACAGGACAACATTGCAGACCTCAAGAGATGTATTGCAGACCTGGTGGACTGCTGGAACATAAAGTGAGCGGGAAATTGGTGTGCTTCTTATTCCACCACCCACACACCTCACCCCCTCACTTAACCCCCACCCCCACACTTCACTTATTCCACCACCCTCAACACCTCACACTTCACACCTCACTTAATCCACACTTCACACCGCACTTAAATTCCACACCTCACCCCCACACCTCACTTATTCCACCACCCTCAACACCTCACTCCCCTCACTTATTCCACACCCCACCCCCACACCTCACTTATTCCACCACCCTCAACACCTCACTCCCCTCACCTATTCCACACCCCACCCCCACAGCCTGGAAGACATGGATAGTAAAGTGAGAGAGTATCGTCGCAAGATGAGAGAGAAAGACAGCATTCAGGGGGAGAGTTCTCGAGACAGCCCGGCCACTGCCACGCCCACTAGCTCCACCCACAGCACACCCCTGCAGTCCATTATCCCCTCTACAGAGCCTTCAAGGTGCATGTGTGCAATACTTGAGTGACCGTAACTCTAATAAGCTGCTACCGTTCAGTACATGTACCTATATAACCTTTCAGTGTAGCCGTTGTTGCTGTTCAATTCTTAACGTAAAATTAGGTTGATAATGGGTATGGTGTGTTTAGATCTGACCAGCTGAATTTGGCTAAATTAATATTTCTAGCTACATGTACGTATATGTATAATACATGTACATGTAGGAGTAGTCAAGGCAACACGCCATATGGCACACCCCCTGGCTCCACCCACTCTGACTCAGTGGACCTGAACACAGTATCTGCGTCCAACTTACTGGCTGTGGGAGGTAAGGATTCCCGTCCCCCCTCCCCTGACACTGGAGCTAAGGCTCACTCCAGAAACCTCTCCGATAGTGGTCTGCTACAATCTGAAGGTACAAGTGATCAGTGAGAATTCAGTGCATGCAAGTAATTAGAATGTAGGATACAGTAAATGTATAATTATGTTGGCTGGCTATAGTGCATATGGTTAAACCTGAGGAATAAATTTTCATTTGCTTTTTTGCGTTTGTATGAGTAAAATTATGTGTACACTGTACGTTCCCCAAGAGATTTATGTCGTTTTTAATTCCAACAGCCATGGACAAAACTCACAAGCGTCAGTTTTCTGACTCTGTGGGTCTTCAGATATCGAAAGACTCAGCGGGAGTCCTCTCTCCCATAGAGACCACACCCCTTTACAGCTCGGAGGGTGGTCTCAGTTCCATGGACGCGCCCACCACTCCCAGCGGTGGACCTAGCCTCAGCGAACTGACAGAAGAGGGAGAAATCCCTATCATTGAAGGGGAAACCCCTAGCAATGTTGGTGTTGCGGAGGAGCCTGGCGTGGATGTCCCTGTCAAAGAGGGGGAAATCCCCAACAAAGATGGGGAAGTCCCTAATGAAAAGCCAGGTGTTGAAGGAGATGTCAAACATGAAAAGTAAGACAATAATACATTGTCATACCAACTTTTGATGCTATAATCATTGTTTTTAACAGTGCACCAAAAGAAGTTCCGACGCCCAAGCCGCAGTCGCAGGACATTGCCAAGTCAGCAGAGAGAGAGGAGGAGGTACAGACTGACAGTGCCGGAGGACTGCTAGCACGACTCAGAGGTGGGAAACATTCATAAAGCAGTGTGGTGTAACTTTGGCTATACCATGTTCCAAGGCCGAAAAACCAACAAAATATTTCAACAGAATATATAGTTATGGGTGTCAACCGCCCCCCTCCCGTTTATCCAATGATTCCTTCAGCTGCCATACATGTACAGTATGCCAGAGATCTTAGTACGTACAATGCTTTATAATGCATGCAGTTTGATTTGTTTGTTGATGACAACCTTAATGCAGCTGCACGTATTATAGCAGTAGTGCATTAGGTAGTCAGGCACATTCTCACCCCAGGCAAAGAGACACAGGATTCCAAAGACGATCCCACAAAGTTCTACCTCCTCGATCCGTACGTCATCACTACAAATAGTCCGATGAGCAGCCGCTCTTCAACACAAGCTCCTAGTCACTCCACAAGCCCTAGTTATCCTGACCCACCACTGACGGTGAAGGCAAGCAAAAAACAGGTTGGATCTCAAAAGAGATCTAGTCTTGCTCAAACAGCCACAGAGAGTCACTCTGAAGGTCAGGTATTGTACTAGCTACATTTGTATCAGGGTTGCATATCCTCAAGTGTATTTGCTGTATACACATTCTCAATTATATTAATCCTTACAATCCTTACAATAGGGAGAGGAGGCAGCGAAAAACGATTAAAGGATAAAGAAAGGACGGGGGTGCTCTCACGTCCGTTTCAACGTTTGCCGGCTCCATTCTCAAACACCGAGCATCACTCGATGCATAGCATTATCACTCTTCCGATGAGTATCTACGAGAAGGAACCGACATCCATTATCGCCTTTGCTTTGAGTTCCCGAGAATATTTACGCAAACTGAAACTGCTTCAGGAACGGACTGCTGTTAAATTGAGCGGAGCTTCAGCAAAGGTCACAGAGGTCAAACCAGCACCCACTGCCAGCCCTAAACCGTAAGTGCATCAATTGTACATAATTATCTTCAAGTGTGTCACATTTCTTGTATTTCAGTCATTTCAAGTTTTCCTCTATCATTTTATAGGAAACGACATACGAGTGACTCCGAGAAGGGGCCCCCGCCTGGTGCTAATGCAGCAAATATCAAGACAAACCTGAAAGCCGTCATAAACGAACTTAAGAAGAAGGGATCAGGTATCAGCCTCTTCTCTGGCTCAGCGTCAATTCAAACCTCACCTGAGGCACTAGAAACCATCCCAGATTTGTCCAAGAAGGCAGAACTCACGACCAGCTTGTCTGTGAAGTCATATGACCCGAGCATAGCGTCATCACGGTTGAGCGACCCGTCTACGGAGGGGGTGGGGCCTAATATTGGACTAGGTGGAGCTGATGAAATGGACTCGGGGAAAACAACGTCACATGTCAGTTTAGGTAAGGACTGTGTTGCGCTAATTGCTCTACTGTTTAAAAAGAAAGCTTAAAAAGTTAATTGTAAAATCCAATTAGCATTATGGATAAGATAACTTGTGTGTTGATACAGCATATGCATGTGTACATGTATTATCAGCCGTACAGTTCACTGTACTATCTTATTATTAAGATGGCAGCTTTTTTCTATTATTACTATACATACATAATTATGATGTGGCCATTGATTTTGTTCATGCCTACGTACATACGTAAGTGTGGTTTACTATGGCCATTGATTTTGTTCAGAGTTCACTAGTCCTGACAAGTCGGCCAGTTTCTTCTGCAAGGTCTACTATGCCGAGGAGTTTAGAGAATTGAGGGAGCTCATCTTCCCCAGTGGAGAGGAGAGGTGTGTGTGTTAGGAGGAGGGTTCACTGTGTATTTGCTATAGAGGGTATAACTTCATGCAAAGCGTAGTTATAGACGTGATTGTACATGTATATAGTTGCAGTGGACTATCCCTATATTTAGCATTGGTCTGCATGTAAACTAGTATACCTGAGTGAATCTTTACTGATATATAATATTGTCAGTGTACAGACTTGTTCACTACTGATTCACGTTACTGGTATGCCATGAGTGTAGGAATAATACAGAAACTGCCGTTGTTTTATTAGTCTACTTGTGTTCCCTTCAGTTTTATTCGTTCGCTGTCTCGTTGTATCAAATACGATGCTAAAGGAGGAAAGTCAAGATCAGCTTTCTGCAAAGTAGCAGGTATAATCATAACTCTTACAAAAGTTAGCTGTGTGCTTGTGTGCAATTAAAGCACAACAACTGTCCAACAGCACACGAGCCTATTAATCGTGATCACCACTTTTTTATCAGATGATAGATTCATTCTGAAGCAGGTCAAGTCAATAGAGATATCATCATTCGAGCTCTTTGCTCCTCACTACCTCAAGCACGTCACAAAGGCTCTGGAAGATAAGGTATATATGGAACATTTCGGATGCCGTGGCTTTTCCTAGCTTATAGTTATTCTGTAGTGCTGGCTGTACATATGTAGGAAAGAGGTCGTACAAAAAAAATACCCACTTTGAGTGTTTACCAATTTAAAGTATTTTGCAACTTTTTTGTACTTTACATTTCTAGCGACCTTTGACCTTGGCCAAGATCCTCGGTGCGTACAGTATTGGGTTCCGCAACTCTCGTACCGGTTCCTCAAAGCGATTGGACGTTCTAGTGATGGAGAACCTTCTGTACGAGCACAGCACCAACAAGGTATTCGATTTGAAGGGCTCCATGAGAAGTCGATTCATTGATCCGTCTAAAGAGAGCAGTGGGGACGTACTGTTGGATGAGAACTACCTTCAATGTACGTGATACTTGTTTAAACTAACTGTCAGCTGATTAGTAGCACATGATTTAGAAGCCTGATTCTCAAAAGCCTGACGTATCTCGAGTATAGCAAGTATCCGCTGAGTCCTATAATATATTAATAACTTGTTCTCCCCCTCCAGCGATTTGCTGCAACCCAGTGTACGTGTACCCCCACTCCAAGTGCGTACTGATGCAGGCCATACTAGCCGACACTGAGTTCCTGGCACAGAATGCCATCATGGACTACTCTCTACTCACTTGCATCGATGACTCCACAGGAGAACTTGTCGTTGGAATTATTGGTAAGCTTGTGAGGGGCGGGGAAGTGTGTGTGTGGCTTGTAAAACAACAAGCTATACGTCGTTCAGTTCCTCTCAACGTTTGTTGATTGTCCTTGTGCCATGAAGATTGTTTTTTCTAAAATAGATTTTTAAATTAATGATGTCTTTTATTAATCACGAGTTGCAATCCGTTCGTCAATTTAATAGTTGTGAACGTCAAGTGTATTAATTTTGTGATCATATAATTATATTCCTTCTCCTTCCCCAACAGACTATATCCGTACCTTTACGCTGGATAAGAGGGTGGAAATGTTCCTCAAGAAGACAGCTGGGAAGACGCTACCAACTGTTGTGTACCCTGAACTCTATCGTAAGAGATTCTGCGAGGCAATGGACAAATATTTCACTGTAGTGCCTGATAAATGGACAGGGCTAGGTGCAGACGTCAAGTACTAGCATTGTATTAACTATAAAATTATTATAATTATGTGTGTCATGTCTCCGTCGTGGTTTTGTTTTTATTGCTCAAAGCATCACTGTAATGTGACTATGTTCTCTGTCTTCAATTGTTATTTCTGAAATGTTGATGGAAATGTGCTGTCAGTGCTTTTGTTGCTGAATTGAAACACTATTGTCTGCATGCATGTTAAAACACAATGGGATCAGACATCACATGAGCCCCTCCCCCTTGCATGTCTATAGATCCATAATTATAATTATATGTCTGAAGATGCCTCAGGCCAGCCAGGCTCCCTCAGCTGTACCTGTACATATATACTAGATACTATGCAGAGAAATTGTATTGATAGTTATAACTATACTTCCTGACCTTGTTGTTTAGAGTGTTCAAGGTGATGTACTGTAGCTCAGCTAAAGATTGCAATGTACAACTGCTTGTACTGATTACTTTACTTTAACAATAGATTTGTTTGCATGTGGAATGCATGAAAGTTATGCTCACATAATCTGCCAGACTTGCATGGCACTACTATACGGTTACAGCAGCAGTACCATTTTTGTGTGCATGCATGTATGCATGTAGACCTCTTGAGGACAACACTTGGTTGAATTGTTAGTATTGACAGATGAGAACTGAGTGATTGTATATATTTGCAGATATCATAGACTCTTTAAGCGCACAGAAATTAAGTGACGATGAAGAAGCTTATCAAGTGAGCGTGTGCCATGTCTAAAAACGGTGGCAAAGATCGAGATTCTGGAGGAACAGGCAATGGTGAGAAATTAACTCTGGAGTTCATTTCAACTATATACCTACATAGTATGGTTTTACTCTTTGGTAATTGACCTCATGAATGTAATAGACTATTGGTAGCGTAGATAATTATGTGTGAATCGAATATTAACAATTCATACCACAACCATTAAATTGTGTTATCTCTACAAAAAATAAATCTATAAGAATCTACAAAAAAGCCTATCTCTCTTTAAACTATAGTGACATAAACAAGTGCTAACGACAGTAACTGTTGGAACTAACAAAATAAATAAAACAATTCACACTTCATTGCGTATGGGGCCGATTTCTTTGTGTGTAACAGCAAGACGATGGTTGACTCTTAGAGGAGGAGGGGCTGGTCTGTAGTCCTCTGTGGTGAGGGGGGCTAGTTCATCCATGTAGGATAGTCTCAGCTGGTCCGGCCTCGTGGCTGGTCTGATGATGGGAGGAGTGATGTAGCGATCAGGGTCAGCTTCTTCCACGGCTCCATCAGTGTAAGGTAGGTTCAAGGCGTCTCTTTGTTCATAGTCGTCTACTGCTTCGAGTAATTCATCTTCATCATTTTCATCAGCTATCAGCTGATACATTTCCCGGGCATTGTTAGCTCGTCGGAGTCTCATGTCTGCAGCACCAGCTCGTAAGTTTTTTATGGTGTCTTCTATCTTCAGCCATGTATTGCTCTTCTTGAGTACGAATTGGTAAAAGTGATAGCAAAGTGTTGTCACAAATAAGGTGAATGATATAGCCATTGAAGTATTGGCTAGTGCTGACTGATCTTTATTTGTATCTTTGACATAAGAGGTGCCAAATGAAAGAATAAAAACATTGAATAGATAGAGAGTTTCGAGGGAATCACAAAACTTACTTTTGTACAAACGATTATTTAGTAGTTTCCAGACAATCAGTCCAACTGATAGAACTCCAGCTGACAGAATAGGGAGGTAAGTGTTGAGAGCCATGGCAGCTACTAGATTATGAATAATTAGAGCAAAGAGAAGCAGTCCCACCCAGTAGCGATGTTTGGGAGTGAATGGAGCATGGTATGCATCCATGAAGCCAGTGTACTTTGTATTCTTGGTCCATATCATAACCTTGGAACAGCGTGGAAACCATTGTCCAAAGAAGAGCAGTACAGTGAACAATCCACCGGCAAAGAGGATTATGGCTGCAGCAACAAACCGAGGGAGGTGATCGCGAGCGAAATATTGTACATTGCCATCAAACAACCAAACTATATCACTTTTACCATCAGGATAGTCCAAGACCCTGTGTTGCAATGCAGCAATGACAAACCGTAAGAGTTTGGAGTAAGAGAGTAGGACGAGTGTGCCTAAGGCAGCAACTGGGTTCCTGTTGGAGAGGAGCTTTGCAAATGAGTCAAAATATTTGCTTAAAATGATAATAAAAAACATTAGAAGAAACAAGTAAGCGGGAAAGACAAGTTGAAGGAGCACTTTTCCTTGAGAGTTCATTCCATTGTAAAAGCATGTCTCGATTCCTAAGTCAAGATTCACCCATGATACGAAAACTGTTAAAAAGTTGTTTAAACTAGAAAAGAAAATTGCTCTATTAGCAGCTACTATGTTGGCGTAAAATATGAGGCCATGAATATTTCCAGTTGCTATAGTGATGTTGAGCACGAGAATTAAAGCAACTAGCAATATGCCAGCCAGCGCAAATGGTATTAGTAGAAGAAGGTAAAGATGAGAGCATTCTTTACAGTTTGACGTAGCCAACACAAGACTGAGTCCTGGTTCACATTCTCCACACAAGACACCTCTTCGATTGTAGGCACACTGTTTGTCAGGGTTGCTTAGACTAATGTTGAATGGTTTTTGTACGCAATAGTCAAATGTACAGTTGCTAACGACATACCATGTTTTGTTGGTGGTATTTATGACTTCTATCCATATGTTGTTATCACTTTCCAGCTTTATGGTCCCATTTTCCTCAGAACAGTTTGTTATCTGATATCCTTGTTGCAAATCTGGATCACAGTCACACTTGCACTCAATATCGGACTGAATTGGTTTGAGTCCACTAGGGCATGTGCAGAGTTCAAAAGAAATATTGATAAGTTGTTTTGAAATTCCCATATTGTTGCATGGACCCTCGGCATAGAGTTCTACTTGAGCGGAGCTGTCTTGTGAGAATACATTGTACTCTAATTCTGTGCACTGATTGCCAATTTCATGTTTTGCCTGTCCTTCTTTGAAACGATCACGTCCACTCTCACTGACAACAGAACTGCGAATTGTGGCATTCATTGGATTTCCAACTTGGTCAACAGCCATAACACTGATTGTAAATGTGTGTCCTTTTTTTGTAGAACCATAGTCATATTGTGAATAGTTGCACAAAATTACTTGAACAGGCCTAGAGGAGATTGATAGTGGCTCGATGGAGGAATTGACAGTTTTTTTTATGTAGTCCAATTCGTTTGAAGATTCATATTCAGCATTTTGACTTACTGTACACCTGTCCAACAGACCTCCGTAGATGTTTGCTCCTGACCGCGTAGCCGTGTTGTCAGTCATGAATGTGTTGAAATAGTTTAAATCAGAGCGGGACTCATTCAAGCCGGACTCATACAGTTTAATTGTTTGAATGAAGCAGTCAGCAAAAATAGTTCGAGTTGCATCATCTTCTGTGGCCCCTCTTCTGCAGGCACCACTCTGTGTGTTATCTGCCACAAATATTCCCCCTTATTATTAACTTAACATATCGATCCTGAGTCTTATTTTCTTTATTCGTTTTAAATAGGTACAGTTTCGAACTTTGCTGTAGATACACTCCACCTCCACTTGTGTTAGCTGTGTTTGAGTCAATGTTGACATGTGATTGAGTTAGTTTAATAGTTGAAGATACTGCATGTATACCTCCACCATTCTCAGCAATGTTGTGAGCAATCTCACTCTGTTTATTTGGAGGAAGTGGATAACCATATGCACCTACCATCTGCACTGATTGGAACTCAACTCTACTGGAATATGCATAAATCCCTCCACCATCCTGTGCTGTGTTGTGATAGATCTTTATTGGCACATTTACAACGAGTGTACTCTCTCTCAGAAATATCCCTCCTCCGTAGGTAGCTGTGTTGTTGGTGATGATAACTCCTTCTGTGTTAATGAATATTTGACTCTGGTCAGCGCTGATAGCTCCACCAAACACACCATGATTGTTACTCAGTGTTGTAGGTCCATTAAACTCGATTCGACTATTGAAAGCATAAATGGGACGACCATTGTTACTGACAACATTCATTCCAGTGAATGTTACGTTTGATTGCAAAATGTTCAAACTGGCCATGTTATTAGTAATGTTAGTGTTGGAGATGGACACACTACTACCTGAGAGAACAACAATCGCTCCACCATCATAGACAGCACTGTTGTGTGTCAGCTCACTGTTGGAGATGGACACACTTCTACCTGAGCCAACACTAATCGCTCCACCTTTATAGCCAGCACTGTTGCTTGTCAGCTCACTGTTAGAGATGGACACACTACTACCTGAGCCAACACTAATCGCTCCACCTTTATAGCTGGCACTGTTGCTTGTCAGCTCACTATTGGAGATGGACACACTACCTGAGTAAACATGAATCGCTCCACCTTTATAGTCAGCTCTGTTGTGTGTCAGCTCACTGTTGGAGATGGACACACTACCTGAGTCAACATGAATCGCTCCACCTTTATAGTCAGCTCTGTTGTGTGTCAGCTCACTGTTGGAGATGGACACACTGCCTGAGCCAACATAAATCGCTCCACGAGAGTCAGCACTGTTGTTTGTCAGCTCACTGTTGGACATGGATACACTGCCTGAGCCAACATAAATCGCTCCACCAGAGTCAGCACTGTTGTTTGTCAGCTCACTGTTGGAGATGGACACACTGCCTGAGTAAACATGAATCGCTCCACGAGAGTCAGCACTGTTGTTTGTCAGCTCACTGTTGGAGATGGACACACTGCCTGAGCCAACATGAATCGTTCCACCATTCTGAGAAGCTTTGTTATTTGTGAACTTACACCAAGTGATCACTACAGCACCAGATACCACTTCTACTGCTCCTCCGCTCTCAGCACTGTTATAGTTGAACTCTGTGTTGTTGATCAGTGCGTTGTTTGATTTAATGTAAACTGCACCTCCATCATTTCTAGTGAACTCACTATTTGTTATGTACACATCATCAGCCTCAACGTGCAGTGCCCGACCAATGTTGTTCATAAAGAGAGTGCTCTCAATTGTTGCAGTTTGAGTATTAACAATCTTAACTATGTGGTTTTCCGCCTGATTGACTAATACAAAGTCCGAAAAGTAGCAGTCTTTGATGTACACATCATTGGCACCATCAATGATCAAGCCTTGATGTGAGTTTTGTGGTCCAACATTTGGTTCAACGAAATCCAAGCATTCAATATTCAATTTGGTAATACTAACAAAACGTATCGCACCGTTGCTATGGAATCCAACTACAGTTGTACTTGTGTTCTGGCCGGTGATTTGCACATGTGAAAAGTTACGAATCAGTAACTGCTCAGTTAACACATGATCTCCAGGTAGAAAGCTCAAGGTGAGATTGTCTCCATCAGATAACAGGTCTGTTTGAACAAGCTGCTCGAGAGTGAAACAAGTTCCATTTCCATATCCGTCACACAAGTCGGTTGAATCCACTGGCACAATGTGATAGTGCTCACTCCTGGTAACAGTAGCTAGGTTCAGCAGCACTAACCAGCTGAGAATACTTCTAGACAGCATATCTGAGGTTGTATGATAGTTACTATAATTATTATTAATTTTATATTTAGCAAATGTCTAAATAGTTGCACACCGTCTAGTGCAGATTATCAACTCATGCACTATTTAATGGATGTTGCACGCTTTTTTGTTTCACTATACTTTTGCAATAGTCAACAAGCGCTCTTTCACACCTAGAATTGAAGTATGGTATATAGAGATGTATATCTATACAGGAGTGCACGAATATAGGAGTACCTGAATGTTACTATTATAGACGGGTAGTAATTTTAGTGTTTTCAGATTTTCTCTGTTTTTAGGGTACTAATTTGGCGGATTTGTAGCAAATTCATTAGCACAGTATTTGTCAAAAGATGTATAAGTATGAGTTTTAAGGTTGAATGGAAAGTTTAGAGTCAGATACAGATGAAAAAAGGGCTAGCTTGCTTAGCATACTCTCAAAAGTACATTAGAAAAAAGAAATGTTTTATTTTTTTTTATGAATTCGTAATTTTAGCGTTTTATTATTAGCACGTACTTAATTTCAAGGGCCCAGGTATATCCTACATGTGCATGTAACACACGTGCTGCTGACATTCACTAGCTGTATTATTTAAATCATAATTATATTCTCCTCTTTCTTGTACATGCCGTAGATCTCAGTCTCTATAATTCATTTAGCAAATTCGCTAAAATTAGTACCCGTTTATAATAGTAACAAAGGTATTATCACTATAATATTATGTGTCAAACACATTCCATTCCAGGCTTTTCTCTTGCTACGTCACAAATACTTGTAGTTGTATAAACTGTGAAGTAGGAAATGTAACACGATGCGTGTATTCACATTACACACTGTCAACAGACACTCTTGTGATGTCAGGTGAATTTCACCATAAGTGTATTCATATACTCTGTGATAACTACGTAAGTATGACGCAGCTACTGAACAATCTACACTTGCGCATTGTCTATAAAAGTACGTGGGAGTCAGATACTCCTATTCATGCATTCCTGGTATCTGTACTAAGTTTCCAAATCAGGATATACTCCCTACAGCTGGACCTCTAAATTCTCTAATTATGTCAACGATATATGTAGGTACATAATTATCATGGCCAAACTGGGTGTTTTCCGGAAAATACCCAGTTTGGCCATGATATGCACATATAATACCCTAGGGCTTTCCAGATTTAACTTGTCCTACTTAGATATGAGCAATCCTTTTAATAAAATTCTTTTAATAGGTGCATATACGTAATTATGCAAAGCAATTGTTGATGTTTTGATTTTTCCCTGTAGCAGTTGGATTGTTTTGACCCAATTAAGTATCAAGGCATCTCCTGTTCAGTAACACATTACATGATGGACTCAAGTATCTGAACTCCTGTGCCCCCCTGGTGAGTACAGACCCCCCACAGTGGGACTATAATTATTACAACGTATAATATAACAGCCTGTCTACCTGTGAGACCCTCTATTTATTAACTGCATGCATGTACACATATCTATTACTGTATGTATAATATATGTATCACTACGATTCCACTAATCTATATATATTAAAGCTAGCCTCCTTCACAGACCTTGGATTGAGGCTAGTATATAAAGCTAGCCTCCTTCACAGGCCTTGGATTGAGGCTAGTATATATACTTCACAGGCCTTGGATTGAGGCTAGTATATATATAAAGCTAGCCTCCTTCACAGGCCTTGGATTGAGGCTAGTATATAAAGCTAGCCTCCTTCACATGCCTTGGATTGAGGTTAGTATATAAAGCTAGCCTCCTTCACAGGCCTTGGATTGAGGCTAGTATATAAAGCTAGCCTCCTTCACAGGCCTTGGATTGAGGTTAGTATATATACTTCACAGGCCTTGGATTGAGGCTAGTATATAAAGCTAGCCTCCTTCACAGGCCTTGGATTGAGGTTAGTATATATAGCTGGTTTCGGCTGTAAAGTTAAATTGTCTATAGTGCAGATTATAGTCTTCAACTCACGTTTAACGGATGTCACTTTTTTTTGTTTCACTACACTTTTGCTATTTTCCACATGCATGCAACTGCTCTTGTATAATTATTCAACCACCTCTCCCTGTTTTGAGGTAGACTCAGTACTTGCTGTGTGGTTCCTCTAAATATAGAGTCCAGAGTATCCTGTTTAAAAGTATTGAGACTCCCACATCGTGAGATATATACTATTACATGTCAGTTTATTGAAACAAGATACTCCCAATTAACAACGTACTGCATTGACTCTTATAATTTTGGAACCAATCATACATTTCATGTCATCAGTATGTGTCATGTCGTTATAAACAAGGTGTTCGATTTGAAGGGCTCCATGAGAAGTCGATTCATTGATCCATCTAAAGAGAGCAGTGGGGACGTACTGTTGGATGAGAACTACCTTCAATGTACGTGATACTTATTTAAACTAACTGTCAGCTGATTTAGTAGCACACGAGAAGCTTGCATGAAATCACTGCTGTAGTATCTCAAGTATAGCAAGTGTCCGAGTCCTATAGTATATTATTAATAACTTGTTCTCCCCCTCCAGCAATTTGCTGCAACCCAGTGTACGTGTACCCCCACTCCAAGTGTGTACTGATGCAGGCCATACTAGCCGACACTGAGTTCCTGGCACAGAACGCCATCATGGACTACTCTCTCTAATCACTTGCATCGATGACTCTACGGGAGAACTTGTCGTTGGAATTATTGGTAAGCTTGTGAGGGGGTAGGGAAGTGTGTGGCTTGTAAAACAACAAGCTACGTCGTTCAGTTCCTCTCGACGTTTGTTGATTGTGATTGTGCCATGAAGATTGTTTGTAATATTCTTTTTGAATTAAAGATGTCTTATAACTTTAATCACGAGTTGCAATCCGTTCATCAATTTAATAGTTGTGAACGTCAAGTGTATTAATTTTCTGATCATATAATTATTCTTTCTCCCTCCCCAACAAACTATATCCGTACCTTTACGCTGGATAAGAGGGTGGAAATGTTCCTCAAGAAGACAGCTGGGAAGACGCTACCAACTGTCGTGTACCCTGAACTCTACCATAAGAGATTCTGCGAGGCAATGGACAAATATTTCACTGTAGTGCCTGATAAATGGACAGGGCTGGGTGCAGACGTCAAGTACTAGCATTGTATTAAAATTATTATAATTATGTGTGTCATGTCTCCGTCGTGATTTTGTTTTTATTGCTCAAAGCATCACTGTAATGTGACTATGTTCTCTGTCTTCAATTGTTATTTCTGAAATGTTGATAGAAATGTGCTGTCAGTGCTTTTGTTGCTGAATTGAAACACTATTGTCTGCATGCATGTTAAAACACAATGGGATCAGACATCACATGAGCCCCTCCCCCCTTGCATGTCTATAGATCCATAATTATAATTATATGTCTGAAGATGCCTCAGGCCAGCCAGGCTCCCTCAGCTGTACCTGTACATATATACTAGATACTATGCAGAGAAATTGTATTGAAAAAGTATGTTAGTTATAATTATTATCTACTTCCTGACCTTAGCTTGTTGTTTAGAGTGTGTTCAAGGTGATGTACTGTAGCTCAGCTAAAGCTTGTAATGTACAACTGCTTGTACTGATTATTATAATGTACTTCACTTATAACTTGTTTGCATGTGGAATGCATGGAAAGTTATGCTCACATAATCTGCCAGACCTGGTGCTACTACTGTTAGATACATGCAGCAGTACCATTGTTATCAATTGTGTGCATGTATATATGTATGTGGACCTCTTGAGGACAACACTTGGTTGAATTGTTAGTATTGACAGATGAGAACTGTGTGATTGTATATTTGCAGATTTCATGGACTCTTCAAACACGGAAAGTGATGATGAAGAAGTTTATCAAGTGAGCGTGCGACGTCTAAAACGGTGGCAAGGATCGAGATTCTGGAAGGAACAGGCAATGGTGAGAAATTAACTCTGGAATGTACATTTAAACTAATACACTTACATATTGTGGTTACTGTTTGGTAATTGACCTCATGAATGTAATCTCTTGGTAACGTGATAATTATGTGTGAATCAAATATTATAATTATAGCACAGCCATATAAATTTTGTTATCTCTACAAAAAATAAATCTACAAGAATCTACAAAAAAGCCTATCTCTCTTTAAACTATATAGTGACATAAACAAGTGCTAACGATAGTAACTGTTGGAACTGACAATGCCTACAAATGCTATTTACATGATAAGGTACCTCAGCTAAATAAGACAGTTCACACTTCATTGCGTATGGGGCCGATTTCTGTGTGTGTAACAGCAGGATGATGGTTGACTCTTAGAGGAGGAGGGGCTGGTCTGTAGTCCTCTGTGGTGAGGGGGGCTAGTTCATCCATGTAGGATAGTCTCAGCTGGTCCGGCCTCGTGGCTGGTCTGATGATGGGAGGAGTGATGTAACGATCAGGGTCAGCTTCTTCCACGGCTCCATCAGTGTAAGGTGGGTTCAAGGTGTCTCTTTGTTCATAGTCGTCTACTGCTTCGAGTAATTCATCTTCATCATTTTCATCGGCTACCAGCTGATACATTTCCCGGGCATTGTTAGCTTGTCGGAGTCTCATGTCTGCAGCACCAGCTCGTAAGTTTCTTATGGTGTCTTCTATCTTCAGCCATGTATTGCTCTTCTTGGGTACAAATTGGTAAAAGTGACAGCAAAGTGTTGTCACAAATATGGTGAATGATATAGCTATTGAAGTATTGGCTAGTGCTGACTGATCTTTATTTGTATCTTTGACGTAGAAGGTGCCAAACGCTAGAATAGCAACATTGAATAAATAGAGAGTTTCGAGGGAATCACAAAACTTACTTTTGTACAAACGATTATTTAGTAGTTTCCAGACAATCAGTCCAACTGATAGAACTCCAGCTGATAGAATAGGGAGGTAAGTATCGAGAGCCATGGCAGCTACTAGATTATGAATAATTAGAGCAAAGAGAAGCAGTCCTACCCAGTAGCGATGCTTGGGAGTGAATGGAGCATGGTATGCATCCATGAAGCCAGTGTACTTTGTATTCTTGGTCCATATCATAACCTTGGAACAGCGTGGAAACCATTGTCCAAAGAAGAGCAGTACAGTGAACAACCCACCGGCAAAGAGGATTATGGCTGCAGCAACAAACCGAGGGAGGTGATTACGAGCGAAATATTGTACATTGCCATCAAACAACCAAACTATATCACTTGTACCATCAGGATAGTCCAAGACCCTGTGTTGCAATGCAGCAATGACAAACCGTAAGAGTTTGGAGTAAGAGAGTAGGACGAGTGTGCCTAAGGCAGCAACTGGGTTCCTGTTGGAGAGGAGCTTTGCAAATGAGTCAAAATATTTGCTTAAAATAATAATAAAAAACATTAGAAGAAACAAGTAAGCGGGAAAGACAAGTTGAAGGAGCACTTTTCTTTGAGAGTTCATTCCATTGTAAAAGCATGTCTCGATTCCTAAGTCAAGATTCACCCATGATACGAAAACTGTTAAAAAGTTGTTTAAACTAGAAAAGAAAATTACTCTATTAGCAGCTACTATGTTGGCATAAAATATGAGGCCATGAATATTTCCAGTTGCTATAGTGATTTTGAGCACGAGAATTAAAACAACTAGCAATATGCCTGCCAGTGCAAATGGTATTAGTAGAAGAAGGTAAAGATTAGAGCATTCTTTACAGTTCGACGTAGCCAACACAAGACTGTGTCCTGGTTCACATTCTCCACACAAGACACCACTTCGATTGTAAGCACACTGTTCGTCAGGGTTACTTAGACTGATGTTGACTGGTTTTTGCACGCAATAGTCAAGTGTACAGCTGCTAACAACATACCCTGTTTTATTGGTAGTATTTATGACTTCTATCCATGTGTTGTTATTTCTTTCCAGTGTTATAGTCTCTTTTTCCTCAAAACAATTTGTTATCTGATATCCTAGTTGCAAGTCTGGATCACAGTCACACTTGCACTCAATATCGGACTGAATTGGTTGAAGTCCAATAGGGCATGTGCAGAGTTCAAAAGATATATTGATAAGTTGTTTTGAAATTCCCATATTGTTGCATGGACCCTCGGCATAGAGTTCCACTTGAGCAGAGCTGTCTTGTGAGAATACATTGTACTCTAATTCTTTGCACTGATTTCCAACTTTCTGTTCAGCCTGTCCTTCTTTAAGACGACCAACTCGACTTGTAGTGACAACAGAACTGCGAATTGTGGCATTTATTGGATTTCCAACTTGGTCAACAGCCATAACACTGATTCTAAATGTGTGTCCCTTTCTTGTAGAAATAATACTGTAGTTATTTTTGCAAAAAATTACCTGAACAGGCCTAGAGGAGATTGATAATTCGGTGGAGGAATTTACGATGTTATTTATGTAGTCTAATATAGATCCATTTGAAGAAATTTGATATTCAGCACTTTGACTTATTGTACACCTGTCCAACAGACCTCCGTAGATATCCACTCCTGACTGGGTAGCCATGTTGTTAGTCATGAATGTGTTAAAATAGTTTGGATCAGAATAGCCGAACTCATACAGTTTAATTGTTTGAATGAAGCAGCCAGCAAAAATAGAGTGAGTTGCATCATCTTCTGTGAATCCTCCTCCACACGCACCCCTCTGGGTGTTATCTGCCACAAATATCCCCCCTCCGTACTGAGCCAAGTTGTTGTTAATCATTAACTTGACATAATATCGATCATGAGTCCTATATTCTTCATCCCTTTTAAATAGGTACAGTTTTGAACTTTGCTGTAGATACACTCCACCTCCACTTGTGTTAGCTGTGTTTGAGTCAATGTTGACGTACGAATGAGTTAGTTTAATACTTGAAGATACTGCATGTATACCTCCACCATTCTCAGCAATGTTGTGAGCAATCTCACTCTGTTTATTTGGAGGAAGTCGCTGACCGTATGCACCTACTATCTGCACTGATTGGAAGTCAACTCTGCTAGAATATGCATAAATCCCCCCACCATCCTGTGCTGTGTTGTGATAGATCTTTATTGGCACATTTACAACGAGTATACTCTCTCTCAGAAATATCCCTCCTCCAGAGGTAGCTGTGTTGTTGGTGATGATAACTCCTTCTGTGTTAATGAATATTTGACTCTGGTCAGCGCTGATGGCTCCACCAAACACACCATGATTGTTACTCAGTGTTGTAGGTCCATTAAACTCGATTCGACTATTGAAAGCATAAATGGGACGACCATTGTTACTGACAATATCCATTCCAGTGAATGTTACGTTTGATTGTGAAATGTTCAAACTGGCCATGTTATTAGTAATGTTAGTGTTATGGATGAGCAAGGTGGAAGATTGGAAGACATTAAATACCCCTCCCTCTTTAGCAAAGTTGTGTGTCAGCGTACTGTTGGAGATGGACATACTACTGCCTGAGTAAACACTAATCGCTCCATCAGAGTCAGCTTTGTTGTGTGTCAGCTCACTGTTGGAGATGGACACACTACTACCTGAGCGAACAAGAATCGCTCCACCATATTTAGCACTGTTGTGTGTCAGCTCACTGTTGGAGATAAACACATTACCTGAGTAAACATAAATCGCTCCACCATAATAGTCAGCACTGTTGTTTGTCAGCTCACTGTTGGAGATGGACACACTGCCTGAGTCAACATAAATCGCTCCACCATCAGAGTCAGCTCTGTTGTTTGTCAGCTCACTGTTGGAGATGGACACACTGCCTGAGTAAACATAAATCGCTCCACCATAATAGTCAACTCTGTTGTTTGTCAGCTCACTGTTGGAGATGGACACACTGCCTGAGCAAACACTAATCGCTCCACCAGTGTCATCACCTCTGTTGTTTGTCAGCTCACTGTTGGAGATGGACACACTGCCTGAGCCAACAACAATCGCTCCACCATCGTTAGCACTGTTGTTTGTTAGCTCACTGTTGGAGATGGACACACTGCCTGAGTCAACATAAATCGCTCCACCATGATAGTCAGCACTGTTGTTTGTCAGCTCACTGTTGGAGATGGACACACTGCCTGAGCCAACATGAATCGCTCCACCATTCTGAGAAGCTTTGTTATTTGTGAAGTTACACCGAGTGATCACTACAGTACTAGATACCACTTCTACTGCTCCTCCCCTCCCAGCACTGTTATAGTTGAGCTCTGTGTTGTTGATCAGTGCGTTGCTTGATTGAATGTAAACTGCACCTCCATCATTTCTAGTGAACACACTATTTGTTATGTACACATCATCAGCCTCAATGTGCAGTGCTCGACCAGTGTTGTTCATAAAGAGAGTGCTCTCAATTGTTGCAGTTTGAGTATTAGTAATCTTAACGAGGTGGTTTTCCGCTTGATTGAGTAATACAAAGTCTGAAAAGTAGCAGTCTTTGATGTACACCTCATTGGCACCATTAATGATCAAACCTTGATGTGAGTTCTGTGGTTCAACATTCGCTTCAATAAAACCCAAGTGTTCAATATTCAATTTGGTAATATTAACAAAACGTACCGCACCGTTGCTATGGAATCCAACTACAGTTGTACTTGTGTTCTGGCCGGTGATTTGCACATGTGAAAAGTTACGAATCAATAGCTGCTCAGTTAACACATGATCTCCAGGTAGAAAGCTCAAGGTGAGATTGTCTCCATCAGATAACAAGTCTGTTTGAACAAGCTGCTCGAGAGTGAAACAAGTTCCATTTCGATATTCATGATACAAGTAAGTTGAATTCACTGGCACAATGTGATAGTGCTCACTCCTGGTAACAGTAGCTAGGGTCAATAGCACTAACCAGCTGAGAATACTTCTAGACAGCATATCTGAGGTGCATGTATGAGGATGATTGTTGTTAGCATGTTAATGATTATATTGCTCCAAGAATGGTGGTACAATGCATGCCATAGTAACTGCAATAATAATGTAAAACCGAAGAAAATAGAGAGTAGAAATATTTCTCTGTTATATCTATGTTAAACTCACTGTTTAATGGATGCTGCACTTTTTCCTGTTTCACTACTTTTGCTAGATTTGAAGCTAAAATTGGTGTGGCTAGATCCTCATTAGACAGTAATGAGTCACTGACCAAGCATGCATATGTGGTGTAGGCTTAGCTTCCTCTGTGTGGGCTTAGCTTCCTATACACAAATTGATTGTGGTGATGTACACATTCTGTCAGACAAACCCACTCAAGCACACAAATAATCACACGATTGTGTTAGCTTTCTCCTCCTGGGTGGCCACCTTTTAGATGTCCAGGTATCATTGGAAATTAAATGATCCCTAATTAAATGCATGCATTGAACATGTTATACCCCCCCCCCCCCCCAGAGTGGAGGGTGTGTTCTATTGTATTGGACAGAATCTGGAGCGGTGCAGGCTGCATGGAACCAGTCGCTCACACCATTGACGACCATAATGCCAACTCTATATAAGGAATCAAATCATGATCATGCATCCATGTATTCTAATTATATGCGTTTAATTACAGTGAGCTCATGCAGTGTTTAACTGATTTTGTCGTTATTTCAATACCAATCCAATGCACTTTAATACAATGTGATAAAACCACACCTTTTATAAAATTGTAACCACACCCATAAATCACTCAGTGTTCATTTACACGTGCGTAAATAACAATAATAATTATAGGAAATCCAGCTAAAATGTATAGAACGCAAAACTAAAATAAAATATTCAGAGATGTCTTAGAAAGTGGCAGCAATTAATGCTATCAATAGTTTAGTTGGTGAGGTGTCCTTCAATTTCTAACCTCCTTACGATCATGTCCACATCATAACTATCTCCCTGCAGTGTCCGGACGAGCATAATTATAATTATAGTGTAACCTACTAAACAAGTATTACAGTACATACAATTATGGACATAATATTAATACATATACTGCATGCACAATGGCTACACAGGTAATGTACATGTACACACAACACAACATTGAACATACAGTACAGTAAATAAATACTTGCCTATTAGAGATCTGTCTCTGTTTATTATAGTGCTGACCATTTTCAGACATCACAAAGATGTACACCACTCTCATTCACATGTTACACTGATGAGCCCCTCCCCCTTGCAAGTCTAGAGAGATCTAAGGCCACTCCAAATGAGACTGTAGTTTCCCGTCCAACTCGCGCTTCCTGCTTTAGCTACCGCATTAAATGTTGGTAATGAATAACTTATCAGTGCCTGACCCAGGCCTTAACTACACAGAGTACATGTAGTTGCAGTTACTGTAGCCTTTAAGACTATCCCTACATGTATATTTGTTTGTGGGGTAGGCCCTGATAAATTATGCTCGTAGCTTAATAGTTTTAGCATAATAATTTTAGCATAATAGGTGTGCCTAAGGGAATAATAGGCATTAATGTCTATTTTTGGTAAAGATCAGTATATTAAGTTTTGCGTAACAACGTTTTCATTGCAAAAAAATGCCGAAAGTGAATATTATGGATCCAGTTTAGTCAGTAAGATAACAATGAGAATTATGATTATGTAATGTGTCAGTTGTGTGCTGTGTTTATGTCTACGTCTTAATTTTGTCTATAATTATTATGTCATATTTTTTTGGAAACATCTGAGAATAATCAGATTTTTTTTGAGAATGATAGGCATATTTTTCAAGAAGATAAAAATAGAATAATGGGTGAAAAAAAGCATAATTTATCAGAGCCTATTGTGGGGCCCATTAGCTATAATATTATGGTGGCTATTGCATGTACATGTATGTGTGCATGTGTGTGAATCTTTATTAATATAATTGTCAGTGTACAGACTTGCTCATGCACTGCTGATTACTGGTATGCCATGAGTGTAGGAATGGTAACGATTTAACAGAAACTGTGCATTGTTTTATTAGTTTAATTGTGTTCCCATTAGTTTTATTCGTTCGCTGTCTCGTTGTATCAAGTACGATGCTAAAGGAGGAAAGTCGAGATCAGCTTTCTGCAAAGTAGCAGGTATAATCATAACTCTTACAAAAGTTAGCTGCATGCTTGTGTGCATGTTATATATAATTATAGCACAACAATTGTCCAGCGGCTCACGTACTATACTAACCACTCTTAGTCGTACTATTTTTAACACCACTTTTATTTTTCCCCAGATGATAGATTTATTCTGAAGCAGGTCAAGTCAATAGAGATATCATCATTCGAGCTCTTTGCTCCTCACTATCTCAAGCACGTCACAAAGGCTCTGGAAGATAAGGTACACATGTATATGGAACTGTTTGGATGCCATGACTTTTCCTAGCTTATAGTTATTCTGTAGTGCTGGCTGTACATATGTAGGAAAGAGGTCGTACAAAAAAAATACCCACTTTGAGTGTTTACCAATTTAAAGTATTTTGCAACTTTTTTGTACTTTACATTTCTAGCGACCTTTGACCTTGGCCAAGATCCTCGGTGCGTACAGTATTGGGTTCCGCAACTCTCGTACCGGTTCCTCAAAGCGATTGGACGTTCTAGTGATGGAGAACCTTCTGTACGAGCACAGCACCAACAAGGTGTTCGATTTGAAGGGCTCCATGAGAAGTCGATTCATTGATCCGTCTAAAGAGAGCAGTGGGGACGTACTGTTAGATGAGAACCTTCAATGTACGTGATACTTATTTAAACTAACTGTCAGCTGATTTAGTAGCACACGATTTAGAAGCCTGATTCTGTAGTATATATCTCGAGTATATACATAGAGCCTGAAATCACTGCTGTAGTATCTCGAGTATAGAAAGCGTCCGAGTCCTATAATATATTAATAACATGTTCTCCCCCTCCAGCAATTTGCTGCAACCCAGTGTACGTGTACCCCCACTCCAAGTGTGTACTGATGCAGGCCATACTAGCCGACACTGAGTTCCTGGCACAGAATGCCATCATGGACTACTCTTTACTCACTTGCATCGATGACTCCACAGGAGAACTTGTCGTCGGAATTATTGGTAAGCTTGTGAGGGGCAGGGCAGTGTGTGTGGCTTGTAAAACAACAAGCTACGTCGTTCAGTTCCTCTCGACATTTGTTGATTGTGATTGTGCTATGAAGAGTGTTTGTAATATTCTTTTTGAATTAAAGATGTCTTATAACTTTAATCACGAGTTGCAATCCGTTCATTAATTTAATAGTTGTGAGCGTCAAGTGTATTAATTTTCTGATCATATAATTATTCCTTCTCCCTCCCCAACAGACTATATCCGTACCTTTACGCTGGATAAGAGGGTGGAAATGTTCCTCAAGAAGACGGCTGGGAAGACGCTACCAACCGTCGTGTACCCTAAACTCTATCGTAAACGGTTCTGCGAGGCAATGGACAAATATTTCACTGTAGTGCCTGATAAATGGACAGGGCTGGGTGCAGACGTCAAGTACTAGCATTGTATTAACTATAAAATTATTATAATTATGTGTGTCATGTCTCCGTCGTGATTTTGTTTTTATTGCTCAAAGCATCACTGTATTGTGACTATGTTCTCTATCTAATTGCGATTGGTATTAATTTCTGAAATGATAAATGTACTGTCAGTGCTTTTGTTACTGAAAATTTTTAACTGCATGCACAATGGGACCAATAATTATTTTCAGTATAATTCACATGAGCTCCTCCCCCTTGCATGTCTTATAATTCGATGCCTCAGTTGCATGTACATACTAGGTACTATTACTACACAGAGAAAATTGTGCTGAAACTGCATGAGATTTCTTCCTGCATGACTGAGGTAACTTCTCCCGACATTGCTGTTTTAGTGTTCAACATGGTGATGTACTGTAGCTCAGCTAAAGCATGTAATGTACAACTGCTTGTAACGATTACATGTTATGCATGTACTTCACTCAACTTGTTATTGCATGCGGAATCCATGGAAGTTATACTTGCCTCTAATCTGCCGGACCTGCATGGCGCCTACAAACATTAGATACGTACAGCAGTATACCATTGTATGCATGTCGACTTCTTAAGACAACACTTATTTTAGAGTTGATAATTATACTGTTAGTATTGACAGATGAAAACTGTGTGATTGTAGCAGATTTCATGGACTCTTTATAAGCACGGAAAAGTGATGATGAAGAAGTTTATCAAGGAGCAGTGGCAAGGATCGAGATTCTGGAGGGAACAAGGCAATGGTGAGAAATTAACTCTGGAAGGTTCATTTAAACTATACACCTACATAGTATGGTTTTACTCTTTGGTAATTGACCTCATGAATGTAATCTATTGGTAGCGTAGATAATTATGTGTGAATCGAAACAATTCTGATTCCATATATACCACAACAATTAAATCTCTACAAAAAATAAATCTACAAGAATCTACAAAAAAACATTTCTCTCTTTTAACTATAGTGACATAAACAAGTGCTAACGACAGTAACTGTTGGAATTAACAATGCCCACAAATGTTATTTACATGATAAGGTACCTCAGCTAAATAAGACAGTTCACACTTCATTGCGTATGGGGCCGATTTCTGTGTGTGTAACAGCAGGACGATGATTGACTCTTGGAGGGGGAGGGGCTGGTCTGTAGTCCTCTGTGGTGAGGGGGGCTAGTTCATCCATGTAGGATAGTCTCAGCTGGTCCGGCCTCGTGGCTGGTCTGATGATGGGAGGAGTGATGTAGCGATCAGGGTCAGCTTCTTCCACGGCTCCATCAGTGTAAGGTGGGTTCAAGGTGTCTCTTTGTTCATAGTCGTCTACTGCTTCGAGTAATTCATCTTCATCATTTTCATCAGCTACCAGCTGATACATTTCCCGGGCATTGTTAGCTCGTCGGAGTCTCATGTCTGCAGCACCAGCTCGTAAGTTTCTTATGGTGTCCTCTATCTTCAGCCATGTATTGCTCTTCTTGAGTATGAATTGGTAAAAGTGATAGCAAAGTGTTGTCACAAATAAGGTGAATGATATAGCCATTGAAGTATTGGCTAGTGCTGACTGATCTTTATTTGTATCTTTGACATAAGAGGTGCCAAATGAAAGAATAAAAACATTGAATAGATAGAGAGTTTCGAGGGAATCACAAAACTTACTTTTGTACAAACGATTATTTAGTAGTTTCCAGACAATCAGTCCAACTGATAGAACTCCAGCTGACAGAATAGGGAGGTAAGTGTCGAGAGCCATGGCAGCTACTAGATTATGAATAATTAGAGCAAAGAGAAGCAGTCCCACCCAGTAGCGATGTTTGGGAGTGAATGGAGCATGGTATGCATCCATGAAGCCAGTGTACTTTGTATTCTTGGTCCATATCATAACCTTGGAACAGCGTGGAAACCATTGTCCAAAGAAGAGCAGTACAGTGAACAATCCACCGGCAAAGAGGATTATGGCTGCAGCAACAAACCGAGGGAGGTGATCGCGAGCGAAATATTGTACATTGCCATCAAACAACCAAACTATATCACTTTTACCATCAGGATAGTCCAAGACCCTGTGTTGCAATGCAGCAATGACAAACCGTAAGAGTTTGGAGTAAGAGAGTAGGACGAGTGTGCCTAGGGCAGCAACCGGGTTCCTGTTGGAGAGGAGCGTTGCAAATAAGTCAAAATATTTGCTTAAAATGATAATAAAAAACATTAGAAGAAACAAGTAAGCGGGAAAGACAAGTTGAAGGAGCACTTTTCCCTGAGAGTTCATTCCATTGTAAAAGCATGTCTCGATTCCTAAGTCAAGATTCACCCATGATACAAAAACTGTTAAAAAGTTGTTTAAACTAGAAAAGAAAATTGCTCTATTAGCAGCTACTATGTTGGCGTAAAATATGAGGCCATGAATATTTCCAGTTGCTATAGTGATGTTGAGCACGAGAATTAAAGCAACTAGCAATATGCCAGCCAGCGCAAATGGTATTAGTAGAAGAAGGTAAAGATGAGAGCATTCTTTACAGTTTGACGTAGCCAACACAAGACTGAGTCCTGGTTCACATTCTCCACACAAGACACCTCTTCGATTGTAGGCACACTGTTTGTCAGGGTTGCTTAGACTAATGTTGAATGGTTTTTGTACGCAATAGTCAAATGTACAGTTGCTAACGACATACCCTGTTTTGTTGGTGGTATTTATGACTTCTATCCATATGTTGTTATCACTTTCCAGCTTTATGGTCCCATTTTCCTCAGAACAGTTTGTTATCTGATATCCTTGTTGCAAATCTGGATCACAGTCACACTTGCACTCAATATGAATTGGTTTGAGTCCACTAGGGCATGTGCAGAGTTCAAAAGAAATATTGATAAGTTGTTTTGAAATTCCCATATTGTTGCATGGACCCTCGGCATAAAGTTCTACTTGAGCGGAGTTGTCTTGTGAGAATACATTGTACTCTAATTCTGTGCACTGATTGCCAATTTCATGTTTTGCCTGTCCTTCTTTGAAACGATCACGTCCACTCTCACTGACAACAGAACTGCGAATTGTGGCATTCATTGGATTTCCAACTTGGTCAACAGCCATAACACTGATTGTAAATGTGTGTCCTTTTTTTGTAGAACCATAGTCATATTGTGAATAGTTGCACAAAATTACTTGAACAGGCCTAGAGGAGATTGATAGTGGCTCGATGGAGGATTTGACAGTTTTTTTTATGTAGTCCAATTCGTTTGAAGATTCATATTCAGCATTTTGACTTACTGTACACCTGTCCAACAGACCTCCGTAGATGTTTGCTCCTGACCGCGTAGCCGTGTTGTCAGTCATGAATGTGTTGAAATAGTTTGAATCAGAGCGGGACTCATTCAAGCCGGACTCATACAGTTTAATTGTTTGAATGAAGCAGTCAGCAAAAATAGTTTGAGTTGCATCATCTTCTGTGGCCCCTCCTCTGCAGGCACCACTCTGTGTGTTATCTGCCACAAATATTCCCCCTCCGTACTGAGCCAAGTTGTTGTTAATTATTAACTTAACATATCGATCCTGAGTCCTTTCTTTATTCGTTTTAAATAGGTACAGTTTCGAACTTTGCTGTAGATACACTCCACCTCCACTTGTGTTAGCTGTGTTTGAGTCAATGTTGACATGTGATTGAGTTAGTTTAATAGTTGAAGATACTGCATGTATACCTCCACCATTCTCAGCAATGTTGTGAGCAATCTCACTCTGTTTATTTGGAGGAAGTCGCTGACCGTATGCACCTACCATCTGCACTGATTGGAAGTCAACTCTGCTAGAATATGCATAAATCCCTCCACCATCCTGTGCTGTGTTGTGATAGATCTTTATTGGCACATTTACAACGAGTGTACTCTCTCTCAGAAATATCCCTCCTCCGTAGGTAGCTGTGTTGTTGGTGATGATAACTCCTTCTGTGTTAATGAATATTTGACTCTGGTCAGCGCTGATAGCTCCACCAAACACACCATGATTGTTACTCAGTGTTGTTGGTCCATTAAACTCGATTCGACTATTGAAAGCATAAATGGGACGACCATTGTTACTGACAACATTCATTCCAGTGAATGTTACGTTTGATTGCGAAATGTTCAAACTGGCCATGTTATTAGTAATGTCAGTGTTGTTGATGATCAAGGTGGAAGATGGGAAGACATGAATTACCCCACCTCTATTAGCTCTGTTGTGTGTCAGCGTACTGTTGGAGATGGACACACTACCTGAGAAAACAACAATCGCTCCACCATCATAGACAGCACTGTTGTGTGTCAGCTCACTGTTGGAGATGGACACACTACTACCTGAGCCAACACTAATCGCTCCACCTTTATAGCCAGCACTGTTGCTTGTCAGCTCACTGTTAGAGATGGACACACTACTACCTGAGCCAACACTAATCGCTCCACCTTTATAGCCAGCACTGTTGCTTGTCAGCTCACTGTTGGAGATGGACACACTACTACCTGAGCCAACACTAATCGCTCCACCTTTATAGTCAGCACTGTTGTTTGTTAGCTCACTGTTGGAGATGGACACACTACCTGAGGTAACATTAATGGCTCCACCATAGGCTCTAGCACTGTTGTTTGTCAGCTCACTGTTGGAGATGGACACACTACCTGAGACAACATCAATCGCTCCACCACTACCATAGTCAGCACTGTTGTTTGTCAGCTCACTGTTGGAGATGGACACACTACCTGAGTCAACATGAATGGCTCCACCTAACTGCACAGCTTTGTTATTTGTGAAGTTACACCAAGTGATTACTACAGTACCAGATACCACTTCTATTGCTCCTCCATTCTCAGCACTGTTATAGTTGAACTCTGTGTTGTTGATCAGTGCGTTGTTTGATTTAATGTAAACTGCACCTCCATCGTTTCTAGTGAACTCACTATTTGTTATGTACACATCATCAGCCTCAACGTGCAATGCCCGACCAATGTTGTTCATAAAGAGAATGCTCTCAACTGTTGCAGTTGGAGTATTAGTAATCTTAACGTGGTGGTTTTCCGCCTGATTGACTAATACAAAGTCCGAAAAGTAGCAGTCTTTGATGTACACATCATTGGCACCATCAATGATCAAACCTTGATGTGAGTTTTGTGGTCCAACATTTGGTCCAACGAAACCCAAGCGTTCAATATTCAATTTGGTAATACTAACAAAACGTATCGCACCGTTGCTATGGAATCCAACTACAGTTGTACTTGTGTTCTGGCCGGTGATTTGCACATGTGAAAAGTTATGAATCAGTAACTGCTCAGTTAACACATGATCTCCAGGTAGAAAACTCAAGGTGAGATTGTCTCCACCAGATAACAGGTCTGTTTGAACAAGCTGCTCGAGAGTGAAACAAGTTCCATTTCCATATCCGTCACACAAGTCGATTGAATCCACTGGCACAATGTGATAGTGCTCACTCCTGGTAACAGTAGCTAGGTTCAGTAGCACTAACCAGCTGAGAATACTTCTAGACAGCATATCTGAGGTTGTATGATAGTTACTATAATTATTATTAATATTATATTTAGCAAATGTCTAAATAGTTGCACACCGTCTAGTGCAGATTATCAACTCATGCACTATTTAATGGATGTTGCACGCTTTTTTGTTTCACTATACTTTTGCAATAGTCAACAAGCGCTCTTTCACACCTAGAATTGAAGTATGGTATATAGAGATGTATATCTATACAGGAGTGCACGAATATAGGAGTACCTGAATGTTACTATTATAGACGGGTAGTAAATTTAGTGTTTTCAGATTTTCTCTGTTTTTAGGGTACTAATTTTGGCGGATTTGTAGCAAATTCATTAGCACAGTATTTGTCAAAAGATGTACAAGTATGAGTTTTAAGGGCTAGCTTGCTTAGCATACTCTCAAAAGTACATTAGAAAAAAGAAATGTTTTATTTTTTTTATGAATTCGTAATTTTAGCGTTTTATTATTAGCGCGTACTTAATTTCAAGGGCCCAGGTATATCCTACATGTGCATGTAACACACGTGCTGCTGACATTCACTAGCTGTATTATTTAAATCATAATTATATTCTCCTCTTTCTTGTACATGCCGTAGATCTCAGTCTCTATAATTCATTTAGCAAATTCGCTACCCGTTTATAATAGTAACAATAAGATATTATCACTATTTTGTATCAAACACATTCCATTCCAGGCTTTCCTCTTGCTATGTCACAAATACTTGTAAACTGTGAAGTAGGAAATGTAACACGATGCATGTATTCACATTACACACTGTCAACAGACACTCTTGTGATGTCAGGTGAATTTCACTATAAGTGTCTTCATATACTCTGTGATAACTACGTAAGTATGACGCAGCTACTGAGAACTTTTTTGAGGAAACCCACAAGTGCTACTTGGCGCTAAAAAACACTCATAAGAACTTAGGTCAACAGACTGAGCTGCTTGAGCAGAGAAAGACACAACTATACAGCAATGTAATGAGCAAGGTGCTGCTCTAGTAAAAAGACTCTAGACTTGCGCATTGTCTATAAAAGTACGTGGGAGTCAGATACTCCTATTCATGCATTCCTGGTATCTGTATACTAAGTTTCCAAATCAGGATATACTCCCTACAGCTGGACCTCTAAATTCTCTAATTATGTCAACGATATATGTAGGTACATAATTATCATAGCCAACTGGGTGTTTTCCGGAAAATACTCAGTTTGGCTATGATATGCACCTATAATACCCTAGGGCTTTCCAGATTTAACTTGTCCTACTTAGATATGAGCATTCCTTTTAATAATATTCTTTTCCAATACCCCTTCAGAATTGCGTATTGCGTATTGCATATTAATAGGTGCATATACGTAATTATGCAAAGCAATTGTTGATGTTTTGATTTTTCCCTGTAGCGGTTGGATTGTTTTGACCCAATTAAGCATCAAGGCATCTCCTGTTCAGTAACACATGATGGACTCAAGTATCTGAACTCCTGTGCCCACCCCCTGGTGAGTACAGACCCCCCACAGTGGGGCTATAATTATTACAACGTATAATATAACAGCCTGTCTACCTGTGAGACCCTCCATTTATTAACTGCATGCATGTACACATATCTATAGTACTGTATGTATAATTATATGTATCACTACGATTCCACTAACCTAAGCTAGCCTCCTTCACAGGCCTTGGATTGAGGTTAGTATATAAAGCTAGCCTCCTTCACAGGCCTTGGATTGAGGTTAGTATATAAAGCTAACCTCCTTCACAGGCCTTGGATTGAGGTTAGTATATAAAGCTAGCCTCCTTCACAGGCCTTGGATTGAGGTTAGTATAAAGCTAGCCTCCTTCACAGGCCTTGGATTGAGGTTAGTATATAAAGCTAGCCTCCTTCACAGGCCTTGGATTGAGGTTAGTATAAAGCTAGCCTCCTTCACATGCCTTGGATTGAGGTTAGTATATAAAGCTAGCCTCCTTCACAGGCCTTGGATTGAGGCTAGTATATAAAGCTAGCCTCCTTCACATGCCTTGGATTGAGGTTAGTATATAAAGCTAGCCTCCTTCACAGGCCTTGGATTGCATGAGGCTAGTATATAAAGCTAGCCTCCTTCACAGGCCTTGGATTGAGGTTAGTATATATACTTCACAGGCTTTGGATTGAGGCTAGTATATAAAGTTAGCCTCCTTCACAGGCCTTGGATTGAGGTTAGTACATATAGCTGGTTTTGGCTGTAAAGTTAAATTGTCTATAGTGCAGATTATAGTCTTCAACTCACGTTTAACGGATGTCACTTTTTTTTGTTTCACTACACTTTTGCTATTTTCCACATGCATGCAACTGCTCTTGTATAATTATTCAACCACCTCTCCCTGTTTTGAGGTAGACTCAGTACTTGCTGTGTGGTTCCTCTAAATATAGAGTCCAGAGTATCCTGTTTGGAAAACGTTAAAAGTATTGAGACTCCCACATCGTGAGATATGTACTATTACATGTCAGTTTATTGAAACAAGATACTCCCAATTAACAATGTACTGCATTGACTCTTATAATTTTGGAACCAATCATACATTTCATGTCATCAGTATGTGTCATGTCGTTATAAACAAGGTGTTCAATTTGAAGGGCTCCATGAGAAGTCGATTCATTGATCCATCTAAAGAGAGCAGTGGGGACGTACTGTTGGATGAGAACTACCTTCAATGTATGTGTTGCTACTAACTAACTAACTGTCAGCTGATTTAGTAGCACACAATTTAGAAGTCTGATTCTGTAGTATCTCAAGATATATACGTAGAAGCCTGAAATCACTTATGTATAGTATCTCGAGTATATAGCTAGTGTCCAAATCTTATAGTATAAATCACTGCATGCTAGAGTATATAAAGACCAAAATCACTTCTGTATAGTATCTCAAGTATAGCAAGTGTCTGCATGAGTCCTAATAACTTGTTCTCCCCCACTCCAGCAATTTGCTGCAACACAGTGTACGTGTACCCTCACTCCAAGTGTGTACTGATGTTTAGAGTGTGTTCAATGTGGTGATGTACTGTAGCTCAGCTAAAGCATGTAATGTACAACTGCTTGTACCGATTACATGTTATGCATGTACTTCACTCAACTTGTTATTGCATGCGGAATCCATGGAAGTTATACTTGCCCCTAATCTACCGCACTTGGCGCCTACAAACGTTAGATACAGCAGTATACCATTGTATGCATGTCGACTTCTTAAGACAACACTTATTTTAGAGTTGATAATTATACTGTTAGTATTGACAGATTAGATCTGTGTGATTGTAGCTATATTTGCAGATTTCATGAACTCTTTATAAGCACGGAAAGTGATGATGAAGAAGTTTATCAAGTAAGCGTGCGACGTCTATAAAAACAGTGGCAAGGATCGAGATTCTGGAGGGAACAGGCAATGGTGAGAAATTAACTCTGGAAGGTTCATTTAAACTATATACCAATTCATATATAGCACAACCATTAAACTTTGTTATCTCTACAAAAAATAAATCTACAAGAATCTACAAAAAAGCATATCTCTCTTTAAACTATAGTGACATAAACAAGTGCTAACGACAGTAACTGTTGGAACTAACAATGCCTACAAATGTTATTTTTGTTACAAATGTTACTTTTTACACGATAAGGTGCCTCAGCTAAATAAAACAGTTCACACTTCATTACGTATGGGGCCGATTTCTGTGTGTGTAACAGCAGGACGATGGTTGACTCTTGGGTGGGGAGAGGCTGGTCTGTAGTCCTCTGTGGTGAGGGGGGCTAGATCATCCATGTAGGATAGTCTCAGCTGGTCCGGCCTCGTGGCTGGTCTGATGATGGGAGGAGTGATGTAGCGATCAGGGTCAGCTTCTTCCACGGCTCCATCAGTGTAAGGTGGGTTCAAGGCGTCTCTTTGTTCATAGTCGTCTACTGCTTCGAGTAATTCATCTTCATCATTTTCATCAGCTACCAGCTGATACATTCCCCGGGCATTGTTAGCTCGTCGGAGTCTCATGTCTGCAGCACCAGCTCGTAAGTTCCTTACGGTGTCCTCTATCTTCAGCCATGTATTGCTCTTTTTGAGTACGAATTGGTAAAAATGGTAGCAGAGGGTTGTCACAAATAAGATAAATGATATAGCCATTGAAGTATTGGCTAGTGCTGACTGATCTTTATTCGTATCTTTGACATAAGAGGTGCCAAATGCTAGAGTAGCAATATTGAGTAGATAGAGACTTTCAAGGGAACCACAGAATTTACTTTTGTACAAACGATTATTCAATAGTTTCCATCCAATCAGTCCAACTGATACAGCCCCAGATGATAGAATAGGGAGGTAAGTGTCGAGAGCCATGGCAGCTACTAGATTATGAGCAATCAGACCAAAGAGAAGCATTCCCACCCAGTAGCGATGTTTGGGAGTGAATGGAGCATGGTATGCATCCATGAAGCCTATATACTTTGTGTTCTTCGTCCATGTCATAACCTTGGAACAGCGTGGAAACCATTGTCCAAAAAAGAGCAGTACAGTAAACAATCCACCGGCAATGAGGATTATGGCTGCAGCAACAAACCGAGGGAGGTGATCGCGAGTGAAATATTGCACATTACCGTCGTTCACCCAAACTATATCACTAATATCATCAGGATAATCCAAGACCCTGTATTGCAGTGCAGTAATTACAAACCGTAAGAGTTTGGAATAAGAGAGTAGGACGAGTGTGCCTAAGGCAGCAACCGGGTTCCTGTTGGAGAGGAGCTTTGCAAATGAATCAAAATATTTGCTTAAAATGATAATAAAAAACATTAGAAGAAACAAGTAAGCGGGAAAGACAAGTTGAAGGAGTACTTTCCCTTGAGAGTTCATTCCATTGTAAAAGCATGTTTCAATTCCCAAGTCAAGATTCACCCATGATACAAAAACTGTTAAAAAGTTGTTTAAACTAGGAAATAAAATTGATCTATTAGCAGCTACTATGTTGGCGTAAAATATGAGGCCATGAATATTTCCAGTTGCTATAGTGATGTTGAGCACGAGAATTAAAGCAACTAGCAATATGCCAGCCAGCGCAAATGGTATTAGTAGAAGAAGGTAAAGATGAGAGCATTCTTTACAGTTTGACGTAGCCAACACAAGACTGAGTCCTGGTTCACATTCTCCACACAAGACACCTCTTCGATTGTAGGCACACTGTTTGTCAGGGTTGCTTAGACTAATGTTGAATGGTTTTTGTACGCAATAGTCAAATGTACAGTTGCTAACGACATACCATGTTTTGTTGGTGGTATTTATGACTTCTATCCATATGTTGTTATCACTTTCCAGCTTTATGGTCCCATTTTCCTCAGAACAGTTTGTTATCTGATATCCTTGTTGCAAATCTGGATCACAGTCACACTTGCACTCAATATCGGACTGAATTGGTTTGAGTCCACTAGGGCATGTGCAGAGTTCAAAAGAAATATTGATAAGTTGTTTTGAAATTCCCATATTGTTGCATGGACCCTCGGCATAGAGTTCCACTTGAGCGGAGTTGTCTTGTGAGAATACATTGTACTCTAATTCTGTGCACTGATTGCCAATTTCATGTTTTGCCTGTCCTTCTTTGAAACGATCACGTCCACTCTCACTGACAACAGAACTGCGAATTGTGGCATTCATTGGATTTCCAACTTGGTCAACAGCCATAACACTGATTGTAAATGTGTGTCCTTTTTTTGTAGAACCATAGTCATATTGTGAATAGTTGCATAAAATTACTTGAACAGGCCTAGAGGAGATTGATAGTGGCTCGATGGAGGATTTGACAGTTTTTTTTATGTAGTCCAATTCGTTTGAAGATTCATATTCAGCATTTTGACTTACTGTACACCTGTCCAACAGACCTCCGTAGATGTTTGCTCCTGACCGCGTAGCCGTGTTGTCAGTCATGAATGTGTTGAAATAGTTTGAATCAGAGCGGGACTCATTCAAGCCGGACTCATACAGTTTAATTGTTTGAATGAAGCAGTCAGCAAAAATAGTTCGAGTTGCATCATCTTCTGTGGCCCCTCCTCTGCAGGCACCACTCTGTGTGTTATCTGCCACAAATATTCCCCCTCCGTACTGAGCCAAGTTGTTGTTAATTATTAACTTAACAAATCGATCCTGAGTCTTATTTTCTTTATTCGTTTTAAATAGGTACAGTTTCGAACTTTGCTGTAGATACACTCCACCTCCACTTGTGTTAGCTGTGTTTGAGTCAATGTTGACATGTGATTGAGTTAGTTTAATAGTTGAAGATATTGCATGTATACCTCCACCATTCTCAGCAATGTTGTGAGCAATCTCACTCTGTGTATTTGGAGGAATTAGATTACCATCTGCATCTTCCATCTGCACTGATTGGAAGTCAACTCTGCTAGAATATGCATAAATCCCTCCACCATCCTGTGCTGTGTTGTGATAGATCTTTATTGGCACATTTACAACGAGTGTACTCTCTCTCAGAAATATCCCTCCTCCGTAGGTAGCTGTGTTGTTGGTGATGATAACTCCTTCTGTGTTAATAAATATTTGACTCTGGTCAGTGCTGATAGCTCCACCAAACACACCATGATTGTTACTCAGTGTTGTAGGTCCATTAAACTCGATTCGACTATTGAAAGCATAAATGGGACGACCATTGTTACTGACAACATTCATTCCAGTGAATGTTACGTTTGATTGCGAAATGTTCAAACTGGCCATGTTATTAGTAATGTTAGTGTTGTTGATGATCAAGGTGGAAGATGGGAAGACATGAATTACCCCACCTCTATTAGCTCTGTTGTGTGTCAGCTCACTGTTGGAGATGGATACATTACCTGAGGCAACAACAATCGCTCCACCATAAGAGTCAGCACTGTTGTGTGTCAGCTCACTGTTGGAGATGGACACACTGCCTGAGCCAACAACAACAATCGCTCCACCATACGAGTCAACACTAATCGCTCCACCTTTATAACCAGCACTGTTGCTTGTCAGCTCACCGTTGGAGATGGACACACTACTACCTGAGCCAACACTAATCGCTCCACCTTTATAGCCAGCACTGTTGCTTGTCAGCTCACTGTTGGAGATGGACACACTACTACCTGAGCCAACACTAATCGCTCCACCTTTATAGTCAGCACTGTTGTTTGTCAGCTCACTGTTGGAGATGGACACACTACTACCTGAGCCAACACTAATCGCTCCACCTTTATAGTCAGCACTGTTGTTTGTCAGCTCACTGTTGGAGATGGACACACTACTACCTGAGCCAACACTAATCGCTCCACCTTTATAGTCAGCACTGTTGTTTGTCAGCTCACTGTTGGAGATGGACACACTACCTGAGGTAACATTAATGGCTCCACCTAACTGCACAGCTTTGTTATTTGTGAAGTTACACCAAGTGATTACTACAGTACCAGATACCACTTCTACTGCTCCTCCACTCCCAGCACTGTTATAGTTGAACTCCGTGTTGTTGATCAGTGCGTTGTTTGATTGAATGTAAACTGCACCTCCATCATTTCTAGTGAACACACTATTTGTTATGTACACATCATCAGCCTCAACGTGCAGTGCCCGACCAATGTTGTTCATAAAGAGAGTGCTCTCAATTGTTGCAGTTGGAGTATTAGTAATCTTAACGTGGTGGTTTTCCGCCTGATTGACTAATACAAAGTCCGAAAAGTAGCAGTTTTTCATGTACACATCATTGGCACCATCAATGATCAAACCTTGATATGAGTTTTGTGGTCCAACATTTGGTCCAACGAAACCCAAGCGTTCAATATTCAATTTGGTAATACTAACAAAACGTATCGTACCATTGCTATGGAATCCAACTACAGTTGTACTTGTGTTCTGGCCGGTGATTTGCACATGTAATAAGTTACGAATCAATAATTGCTGAGTTAACACATGATCTCCAGGTAGAAAGCTCAAGGTGAGATTGTCTCCACCAGATAACAGGTCTGTTTGAACAAGCTGCTCGAGAGTGAAACAAGTTCCATTTCCATATCCGTCACACAAGTCAGTTGAATCCACTGGCACAATGTGATAGTGCTCACTCCTGGTAACAGTAGCTAGGGTCAATAGCACTAACCAGCTGAGAATACTTCTAGACAGCATATCTGAGGTTGTATGATAGTTACTATAATTATTATTAATTTTATATTTAGCAAATGTCTAAATAGTTGCACACCGTCTAGTGCAGATTATCAACTCATGCAGTATTTAATGGATGTTGCACGCTTTTTTGTTTCACTATACTTTTGCAATAGTCAACAAGCGCTCTTTCACACCTAGAATTGAAGTATGGTATAGAGATGTATATCTATACAGGAGTGCACAAATATAGGAGTACCTGAATGTTACTATTATAGACGGGTAGTAAATTTAGTGTTTTCAGATTTTCTCTGTTTTTAGGGTACTAATTTTGGCGGATTTGTAGCAAATTCATTAGCACAGTATTTGTCAAAAGATGTACAAGTATGAGTTTTAAGGGCTAGCTTGCTTAGCATACTCTCAAAAGTACATTAGAAAAAAGAAATGTTTTATTTTTTTTATGAATTCGTAATTTAGCGTTTTATTATTAGCACGTACTTAATTTCAAGGGCCCAGGTATATCCTACATGTGCATGTAACACACGTGCTGCTGACATTCACTAGCTGTATTATTTAAATCATAATTATATTCTCCTCTTTCTTGTACATGCCGTAGATCTCAGTCTCTATACTTCATTTAGCAAATTCGCTACCCGTTTATAATAGTAACAATAAGATATTATCACTATTTTGTATCAAACACATTCCATTCCAGGCTTTCCTCTTGCTACGTCACAAATACTTGTAAACTGTGAAGTAGGAAATGTAACACGATGCATGTATTCACATTACACACTGTCAACAGACACTCTTGTGATGTCAGGTGAATTTCACTATAAGTGTATTCATATACTCTGTGATAACTACGTAAGTATGATGCAGCTACTGAGAACTTTTTTGAGGAAACCCACAAGTGCTACTTGGCGCTAAAAAACACTCATAAGAACTTAGGTCAACAGACTGAGCTGCTTGAGCAGAGAAAGACACAACTATACAGCAATGTAATGAGCAAGGTGCTGCTCTAGTAAAAAGACTTTAGACTTCCGCATTGTCTATAAAAGTATGTGGGAGTCAGATACTCCTATTCATGCATTCCTGGTATCTGTATACTAAGTTTCCAAATCAGGATATACTCCCTACAGCTGGACCTCTAAATTCTCTAATTATGTCAACGATATATGTAGGTACATAATTATCATGGCCAAACTGGGTGTTTCCGGAAAATACCTACGATATGCACCTATAATACCCAAGGCTTTCCAGATTTAACTTGTCCTACTTAGATATGAGCATTCCTTTTAATAATATTCTTTTCCAATACCCCTTCAGAATTGCGTATTGCGTATTGCGTATTAATAGGTAATTATGCAAAGCAATTGTTGAAGTTTTGATTTTTCCCTGTAGCAGTTGGATTGTTTTGACCCAATTAAGCATCAAGGCATCTCCTGTTTAGTAACATATTACATGATGGACTCAAGTATCTGAACTCCTGTGCCCCCCCCTGGTGAGTACAGACCCCCCACAGTGGGGCTATAATTATTACAACGTATAATATAACAGCCTGTCTACCTGTGAGACCCTCTATTTATTAACTGCATGCATGTACACATATCTATAGTACTGTATATATAATTATATGTATCACTACGATTCCACTAACCTATATATATTAAAGCTAGCCTCCTTCACAGGCCTTGGATTGAGGTTAGTACATAGCTGGTTTCAGCTGTAAAGTTAAATTGTCTATAGTGCAGATTATAGTCTTCAACTCACGTTTAACGGATGTCACTTTTTTTGTTTCACTACACTTTTGCTATTTTCCACATGCATGCAACTGCTCTTGTATAATTATTCAACCACCTCTCCCTGTTTTGAGGTAGACTCAGTACTTGCTGTGTGGTTCCTCTAAATATAGAGTCCAGAGTATCCTGTGTTTGGAAACCGTTAAAAGTATTGAGACTCCCACATCGTGAGATATATACTATTACATGTCAGTTTATTGAAACAAGATACTCCCAATTAACAACGTACTGCATTGACTCATATAGTTTTGGAGCCAATCATACATTTCATGTCATTGGTATGTGTCATGTCGTTATAAACAAGGTGTTCGATTTGAAGGGCTCCATGAGAAGTCGATTCATTGATCCATCTAAAGAGAGCAGTTGGGACGTACTGTTGGATGAGAACTACCTTCAATGTACGTGATACTTATTTAAACTAACTGTCAGCTGATTTAGTAGCACACGAGAAGCTTGCATGAAATCACTGCTGTAGTATCTCGAGTATAGAAAGCGTCCGAGTCCTATAATATATTAATAACTTGATCCCCCCCTCCAGCAATTTGCTGCAACCCAGTGTACGTGTACCCTCACTCCAAGTGTGTACTGATGCAGGCCATACTAGCCGACACTGAGTTCCTGGCACAGAACGCCATCATGGACTACTCTCTACTCACTTGCATCGATGACTCCACGGGAGAACTTGTCGTTGGAATTATTGGTAAGCTTGTGAGGGGGCGGGGAAGTGTGTGTGGCTTGTAAAACAACAAGCTACATCGTTTAGTTCCTCTCGGCGTTTGTTGATTGTGATTGTGCCATGAAGATTGTTTGAAGAGATTTTTAAATTAAGGGTGTCTTATAACTTTAATCACGAGTTGCAATCCGTTCGTCAATTTAATAGTTGTGAACGTCAAGTATATTAATTTTCTGATCATATAATTATTCCTTCTCCCTCCCCAACAGACTATATCGGTACCTTTACGCTGGATAAGAGGGTGGAAATGTTCCTCAAGAAGACGGCTGGGAAGACGCTACCATCTGTCGTGTACCCTGAACTCTACCGTAAGAGATTCTGTGAGGCAATGGACAAATATTTCACTGTGGTGCCTGATAAATGGACAGGGCTGGGTGCAGACGTCAAGTACTAGCATTGTATTAACTATAAAATTATTATAATTATGTGTGTCATGTCTCCGTCGTGATTTTGTTTTTATTGTTCAAAGCATCACTGTAATGTGTCTATGTTCTCTGTCTTCAATTGAAATGTTGATAGAAATCAGTGCTTTTGTTGCTGAATTGAAACACGTATTTTCTGCATGCATGTTAAAACACAATGGGACCAGACATCACATGAGCCCCTCCCCCTTGCATGTCTATAGATCCATAATTATAATTATAATTATGTCTGAAGATGCCTCAGGCCAGCCAGGCTCCCTCAGCTGTACCTGTACATATATACTAGATACTATGCAGAGAAATTGTATTGAAAAAGTACGTTAGTTATTATAATTATTATCTACTTCCTGACCTTAGCTTGTTTTTTAGAGTGTGTTCAAGGTGATGTACTGTAGCTCAGCTAAAGCTTGTAATGTACAACTGCTTGTACCGATTATTATAATGTACTTCACTTATAACTTGTTTGCATATGGAATGCATGGAAAGTTATGCTCACATAATCTGCCAGACCTGGCGCTACTATCGTTAGATACATGCAGCAGTACCATTGTTATCAATTGTGTGCATGCATGTATGCATGTGGACCTCTTGAGGACAACACTTGGTTGAATTGTTAGTATTGACAGATGAGAACTGAGTGATTGTATATTTGCAGATTTCATGGACTCTTCAAATACGGAAAGTGATGATGAAGAAGTTTATCAAATGAGCGTGCGACGTCTAAAAACGGTGGCAAGGATCGAGATTGTGGAGGGAACAGGCAATGGTGAGAAATTAACTCTGGAAGGTTCATTTAAACTATGCACCTACATACTATGGTTTTACTCTTTGGTAATTGACCTCATGAATGTAATCTATTGGTAACGTAGATAATTATGTGTGAATCGAATATTATAATTATAGCACAATCATAAAATTTTGTTATCTCTACAAAAAATAAATCTACAAGAATCTACAAAAAAGCATATCTCTCTTTAAACTATAGTGACATAAACAAGTGCTAACGACAGTAACTGTTGGAACTAACAATGCCTACAAATGTTATTTACACGATAAGGTACCTCAGCTAAATAAAACAGTTCACACTTCATTGCGTATGGGGCTGATTTCTGTGTGTGTAACAGCAGGATGATGGTTGACTCTTGTAGGGGGAGGGGCTGGTCTGTAGTCCTCTGTGGTGAGGGGGGCTAGTTCATCCATGTAGGATAGTCTCAGCTGGTCCGGCCTCGTGGCTGGTCTGATGATGGGAGGAGTGATGTAGCGATCAGGGTCAGCTTCTTCCACGGCTCCATCAGTGTAAGGTGGGTTCAAGGCGTCTCTTTGTTCATAGTCGTCTACTGCTTCGAGTAATTCATCTTCATCATTTTCATCAGCTACCAGCTGATACATTTCCCGGGCATTGTTAGCTCGTCTGAGTCTCATGTCTGCAGCACCAGCTCGTAAATTTCTCATGGTGTCCTCTATCTTCAGCCATGTATTGCTCTTCTTGAGCATGAATTGGTAAAAGTAATAGCAGAGTATTGTCACAAATAAGGTGAATGATATAGCCATTGAAGTATTGGCTAGTGCTGACTGATCTTTATTTGTATCTTTGACATAAAAGGTGCCAAATGAAAGAATAAAAACATTGAATAGATAGAGAGTTTCGAGGGAATCACAAAACTTACTTTTGTACAAACGATTATTTAGTAGTTTCCAGACAATCAGTCCAACTGATAGAACCCCAGCTGATAGGATAGGGAGGTAAGTGTCGAGAGCCATGGCAGCTACTAGATTATGAATAATTAGAGCAAAGAGAAGCAGTCCCACCCAGTAGCGATGCTTGGGAGTGAATGGAGCATGGTATGCGTCCATGAAGCCAGTGTACTTTGTATTCTTGGTCCATATCATAACCTTGGAACAGCGTGGAAACCATTGTCCAAAGAAGAGCAGTACAGTGAACAATCCACCGGCTAAGAGGATTATGGCTGCAGCAACAAACCGAGGGAGGTGATCGCGAGCAAAATATTGTACATTGCCATCAAACAACCAAACTATATCACTTGTACCATCAGGATAGTTCAAGACCCTGTGTTGCAATGCAGCAATGACAAACCGTAAGAGTTTGGAGTAAGAGAGTAGGATGAGTGTGCCTAAGGCAGCAATTGGGTTCCTGTTGGAGAGGAGCTTTGCAAAGGAGTCAAAATATTTGCTTAAAATGATGATTAGAAACATTAGAAGAAACAAGTAAGCTAGGAAGACAAGTTGAAGGAGTACTTTTCCTTGAGAGTTCATTCCATTGTAAAAGCATGTCTCGATTCCTAAGTCAAGATTTACCCATGATACGGAAACAGTTAAAAAGTTGTTTAAACTAGAAAAGAAAATTGCTCTATTAGCAGCTACTATGTTGGTGTAAAATATGAGGCCATGAATATTTCCAGTTGCTATAGTGATGTTGAGCACGAGAATTAAAGCAACTAGCAATATGCCAGCCAGCGCAAATGGTATTAGTAGAAGAAGGTAAAGATGAGAGCATTCTTTACAGTTTGACGTAGCCAACACAAGACTGAGCCCTGGTTTACATTCTCCACACAAGACACCACTTCGATTGTAAGCACACTGTTCGTCAGGTTTGTTTAGACTGATGTTGAATGGTTTTTGTATACAATAGTCAAATGTACAGTTGCTAACGACATACCCTGTTCCATTGGTGGTATTTGCAACTCTTATCCATATGTTACTTTCCAGCTTTATGGTTCCATTTTCCTCAGAACAGTTTGTTATCTGATATCCTTGTTGCAAGTCTGAGTCACAGTCACACTTGCACTCAATATCGGACTGAATTGGTTTGAGTCCAATAGCGCATGTGCAGGGTTGAAAAGAAATATTGATGTTTCCCAAATTGTTGAATGGACCCTCGGCATAGAGTTCCACTTGAGTAGAGCTGTCTTGTGAGAATACATTGTACTCTAATTCTTTGCACTGATTGCCAACTGTTTGTTCTGCCTGTCCTTCTTTGAGACGACCAACTCTACTCGTTGTGATAACAGAGCTGCGAATTGTGGCATTCTTTGGATTTCCAACTTGGTCAACAGCCATAACACTGATTCTAAATGTGTGTCCCTTTCTAGTAGAAATAATATTATAGTCATTTTTGCAAAAAATTACCTGAACAGGCCTAGAGGAGATGGATAATTTGGTGGAGGATTTTATGGTGTTATTTATGTGGTCCAATCCATTTGAAGAAATGTGATATTCAGCACTTTGACTTATTGAACACCTGTCCAACAGACCTCCGTAGATGTCTGCTCCTGACTGGGTAGCCGTATTGTTAGTCATGAATGTGTTATAATAGTTTATAATTAAACCAGAGCCAAACTCATACAGTTTAATTGTTTGAATGAAACAGTCAGCAAAAATGTTTTGAGTTGCATCATATTCTGTGACTCCTCCTCCACATGCGCTCCTCTGGGTGTCATCTGCCACAAATATCCCCCCTCCGTACTGAGCCAAGTTGTTGTTAATCATTAGCTTGACATATCGACCCTGATTCCTATATTTTATATTCGTTTTAAATAGGTACAGTTTCGAACTTTGCTGTAGATACACTCCACCTCCACTAATGTTAGCTGTGTTTGAGTCAACGATATTCATGACACGAGTCGGTTGAATCCACTGGCACAATACGATAGTGCTCACTCCTGGTAACAGTAGCTAGGGTCAGTAGCACTAACCAGCTGAGAATACTTCTAGGCAGCATATCTGTGCATGTATGAGGATGATTGTTGTTAGCATGTTAATGATTATAATTATTATTGCTCCAAGAATGGCGGTACAATGCATGCCATAGTAACTGCAATAATAATGTAAAACCGAAGAAAATAGAGTGTAGAAATATTTCTCTATTATATCTATGTTAAACTCACTGTTTAATGGATGCTGCACTTTTTCCTGTTTCACTACTTTTGCTTGTCACACCGATTAGTGTTAGTGATTGCCACATTCCATGCAGCACTTATAGCCAGGGAGTTTGGCACATTTCAACCACATAATGGCATGGCCATCTGTAGGCTCAGTACCTCCCTTGTGGTTCCCCAGGATAATGGTCCAGCTGTCGAAAGCATCTTGTTGGAAGCTAACGTACGTGTAAAAGCATGAAGCCTCACATTATGAAATATGGTAGATAATTATCATTGATACATGTTGTACTTTTGGTTTTTATTTTTGATTGCTTCTCATGAAGTATAGCTTCGTTAACGCTATTGCCAAACTTCATCTTGTGCATAACTCGTTTATGTTCTCATGGTCAATGCTAAATTTGTATGCTCATTTTCTCATGATGCTAAATTTGTATGACATTCCTATTTGATAGTGCACTCCCTATACAGCGGCGGGAAGGACAGCCTCCTATTCTCATAATTATGGTACTCATTACCAAGGCAACCAGGACTCAGCGTGTACTCACTCTGTCCACAAGGACTATATACAATACTTCCTACACAAAGACAAACTGGCTGTCGTCCAGTACGTTTACACACACACACACACACAAACACACACACACACACACACACACACACACACACACACACACACACACACACACACACACACTACAGGCACACACACGCACACACACACACACACACACACACACACACACACACTACAGGCACACACACACACACACACACACACACACACACACACACACACACACACACACACACACACACACACACACACACACACACACACACACACACACACACACACACACACACACACACACACACACACACACACACACACACACACACACATTACAGGCACACACATGCACGCACATAAACACATGCACATAATTAATTATCTGCATGTAAACGTAGATGCAGCATTATCTTTAATTGAGCAAAAATTGTAACACTGTCATTAATTTTAATAATTATGATTTGAACCTCTCGTTTAAGACTTTGCCAGTGCATATATTCTTTGTCCTTACCTCACACTCACATATCACACACCTCACACACACACTATAACATGTCACACACCTCACACTCACATATCACACCTCACACACACCTCAACGTCACACACACACACGTACACACATGCAGGTCGGACACAGTTGACTTATTGGATGTACTAGTTTCCCTGAGGACCATTTATAATTATAGTGAGCTAAGTTCTGAGAAACTTGTTTATGGTTGCCACCCTTGGCACACCAACAGTCTGTGGCAGTAATAAAGAAATGGCTTCTTTGCACAGGTTGGTGGAAACATAATTATGCTAGGGAGATTTGAAGCTAATTGGTGTGGCTAGATCACAGACAGTCCTCATTAGTAGTGCACTGAGTCACTGACCAAGCATGCATATGTGGTGTGTGCTTAGCTTCCTCTGTATGGGCTTAATTCCTATACAAATTGATACAAATTGATGTGGTGATGGTACACATCTGTCAGACAAACCCACTCAAGCACACAAATAATCACACGATTGTGTTAGCTTTCTCCTGGGTGGCCACCTTTTAGATGTCCAGGTATCATTGGAAATTAAATGATCCCTAATTAAATGTATGCATTGAACATGTTATACCCCCCCCCCAGATTGGAGGGTGTGTTCTACGTATTGGACAGAATCTGGAGCGGTACAGGCTGGAACCAGTCGCTCACACCATTGACGACCATAATGCCAACTCTATATAAGGAATCAAATCATGATCATGCATCCACGTATTAATAATTATATGCGTATGATTACCAGTGAGCTCAGTGCTGTTGAACTTGTTTATGGTGCCGATAAAGATGTGCATGTCTTTGTTATGTTTAATAATTATAATATTCGTTTTACTGTTGTTTTTAACTGATTTTGTCGTTATTTCAATACCAATCCCATGCACTTTAATACAATGTGATAAAACCACACCTTTTATAAAATTGTAACCACACCCACAAATCACTCAGCCTTCAATTATACGTGCGTAAATAACAATAATAATTATAGGAAATCCAGCTAAAATGTATAGAACGCAAAACTAAAATAAAATAAAGTTAATTCAGAGATGTCTTAGAAAGTGGCAGCAATTAACAATAGTTTAGTTGGTGAGGTGTCCTTCAATTTCTAACCTCCTTACGATCATGTCCACATCATAACTATCTCCCTGCAGTGGACGAGCATAATTATTTACTGCTATACTGCATGCACAATGGCTACACAGGTAATGTACATGTACACACAACACAACATTGAACATACAGTACAGTATAAATACTTGCCTTTTTAGATGCTTCTATAATCGAGATGAGCTTCTTCATACCAATGTGACACCTATAGAGAGAGGCACACAACGTCGGTAAATGATCTCAATCCACACACACACCACACACTTATGCCTCCATAAATTATGTGTTTCGACCTATGTTAGCAGTCCACTCTCTATAATAAAACCACTGTTAGTCTACCCAAGGGTAGCCATCACCATAATATTATAGACAGCCTCCACTCTTTACACTGTATATATATACTTACGATTTCTTGGTAAATCTTTGTCTGAGTGCTTTAGCTTGACTCATAATGATCATAATGAAATATACACAGGCTAACACAGTTGACTTGTTGGATGTATTGGTTCCCCCGAGGACCATTCGTATCACCACTCCTCGTCGGAGGTTCCACCTGGAATTTAAGACAGAAATAAAACGAGTCCAAAGAATGTGAGAACATCATTATTTTAGTGTAGTGCTTGTGTGTGCAGTATTCAATTACTACATGTTTAAGCACTCTTTATCTTTTCCTGTACACACCGTGATCATACATGCACGTACATGCTGCATGTACATGCATGTGAATTATAGTGATCGAGTTCAGTTCTGAGAAACTTGTTTATGGTGGTCACAGTTGGGCAGACCAACAGGTGGCTGTAATAAAGATGTGGCTTGTTTGCTTGCACAGGTAGAAACATAATTATGCTAGGGAGATTTGAAGCTAATTGGTGTGGCTAGACCCTCATTAGACAGTAATGAGTCACTGACCAAGCATGCATATGTGGTGTAGGCTTAGCTTCCTATACACAAGTTGATTGTACACAAATTGATTGTGGTGATGGTACACATTCTGTTAGACAAACCCACTCAAGCACACAAATAATCACACGATTGTGTTAGCTTTCTCCTCCTGGGTGGCCACCTTTTAGATGTCCAGGTAGAGTCTACCATTGGAAATTAAATGATCCCTAATTAAATGCATGCATTGAACATGTTATACCCCCCCCCCCCAGAGTGGAGGGTGTGTTCTATCGTATTGGACAGAATCTGGAGCGGTACAGGCTGCATGGAACCAGTCGCTCACACCATTGACGACCATAATGCCAACTCTATATAAGGAATCAAATCATGATCATGCATCCATGTATTCTAATTATATGCGTTTAATTACAGTGAGCTCAGTGTTTAACTGATTTTGTAGTTATTTCAATACCAATCCAATACAATGTGATAAAACCACACCTTTTATAAAATTGTAACCACACCCACAAATCACTTGTTCAATTATACGTGCGTAAATAACAATAATAATTATAGGAAATCCAGCTAAAATGTATAGAACGCAAAACTAAAATAAAATATTCAGAGATGTCTTAGAAAGTGGCAGCAATTGATGCTATCAATAGTTTAGTTGGTGAGGTGTCCTTCAATTTCTAACCTCCTTACGATCATGTCCACATCATAACTATCTCCCTGCAGTGTCCGGACGAGCATAATTATTTACTGCTATAATGCATGCACAATGGCTGCACAGGTAATGTACATGTACACACAACACAACATTGAACATACAGTACAGTATAAATACTTGCCTTTTTAGATGCTTCTATAATCGAGATGAGCTTCTTCATACCAATGTGACACCTATAGAGAGAGGCACACAACGTCGGTAAATGATCTCAATCCACACACACACACCACACTTATGCCTCCATAAATTATGTGTTTCGACCTATGTTAGCAGTCCACTCACTATAATAAAACCACTGTTATTCTACCCAAGGGTAGCCATCACCATAATATTATAGACAGCCTCCACTCTCTACACTGTATATATATACTTACGATTTCTTGGTAAATCTTTGTCTGAGTGTTTTAGCTTGACTCATAATGATCATAATGAAATATACACAGGCTAACACAGTTGACTTGTTGGATGTACTGGTTCCCCCGAGGACCATTCGTATCACCACTCCTCGTCGGAGGTTCCACCTGGACTTCAAGACGGAAATAAAACGAGTCCAAAGAATGTGAGAACATCATTATTTTAGTGTAGTGCTTGTGTGTGCAGTATTTTCACACACGCACACACACACTCACACACACACACACACACACATACACACACACACACGCACACACACACATACACACACACACACACACACACATGCACACACACACCCACCCATGCACTCACACACACACACACACACACACACACACACACACACACACACAGGCCGGACACGGTTGACATGCTGGATGTATTGGTTCCCCCGAGGACCATTCATATCACCACTCCTCGTCGGAGGTTCCACCTGGACTTCAAAACGGAAATAAAACAAGTCCAAAGAATGTGAGAACATCATTATTTTAGTGTAGTATATATACATGTACTTACGATTTCTTGGTCAATCTTTGTCTGAGTGCTTTAGCTTGACTCTCAGAGAACGTGTACATGCTATTGTCAAGGAGACAAGCGAGGACCTCCCCTGCACTGCTCAGATAGGGTACATCTATACAGCTGTTGAATGCTCCCTGTAAACCAGTCAGCTCTAACACGTCGTCACTGAGACCAGTGGTGCCGATGATGAGCAGCTTGTGGGGGCCGGAGCGGGACTGTGTGTGTGGGGTGTGTGGGGGGAGGTGGGGTGTGTGTGTGTGTGTACATATTTGACAAATTTGGGCCTGATCAAAACCTCAAGCTAAAGGCATAAGGGTGGGGTGTGCATGTGTGTGTGTATGTGTGGACCTACTTGTAGGGGGGGTAGTTTCCTGAGCATCGAGGTGCCTAATGGTGTCTAATCGTAATTAGATGCTTATGAGCGCACGTGATAAAACCTGACGGTGGATGACGCGCGTCCAACCTCCTCTGCGCCACTATTTTTGTGTCTAGTAGGCAGTTTAGTTATACATAAGATATCAAAAGTTAGAGATGAGGAGTAGAAGATCCAGAGGAGCACCTACACACCAGATTCCTGTTTAATCCAGGAAGACAAGTCTCATCTCGATCTGTAGATCTAGTACACTTTGGCTAGAAATCTTAGTATAAATTTTAAATCATAAGCAGGTGCAGTGATCAATGTTGTACAGCTTGGAGTGAGGAAGATATTTTTGCACGTGATCTCAACTTCCTTCCAACCTCCTCTGCTTCTGATCCAGAGGAGGTACGACAGGCGCGGTGCAGCTCAGGAAATTAGCCTTTGATTGAGCAATAATTATTCGCCCACGTCGTATGTTTTTGCTGAGATTTTAGACTTGAACTTTTGGCATCGATCGTTTTTAACAACAATCATGGTCGATCATTACCCACTCTTTGAGTTTGCATGCCAGCAAAATAATAAATTCATCCATAGATACTAAATACTGTAATTTATAGTATCTATGATTCATCAGTATAAAGTAGCTTTATGTTATGTAGCTTTGGCATCTCCACCGAGGCATCGCACCTGCGGCCTGCTTTCATTATGCAAAGCAATTGTTGATTTTTCTCTGCATTATAGTTAGCCCAATAACATCAAGGCATCTCCATTCTGTTCAGTAGCACATTACATGATGATCTCAAGCATCAGGACCCCTGTGTGCCCCCCTGGTGTGTACAGATCCCCCCCACAGTGGGATTGAGGCTAGTATATATACCATTATCTGGCTTTGGCTGCAAATTTAAATTGTCTAGTGCAGAATATAGTCTTCAACTCACGTTTAACGGATGTTGCTTTTTTGTTTCTGTTATTTTCCACAACTGCTCTTGTATAATTATTCAACCACCTCTCCCTGTTTTGAGGTAGACTCAGTACTTGCTGTGTGGTTCCTCTAAATATAGAGTCCAGAGTATCCTGTTTGGGAAACGTTAAAAGTATTGAGACTCCCACATCGTGAGATATGTACAATTACATGTCAGTTTGAATTGAAACAAGATACTCCCAATTAACAAAGTACTGCATTGACTCTTATAATTATTTTTGAAACTACATACCTTAAGGTGACATATTTTCACAGGTAGATTTGTTTGCGTTTTTACAGTTTTGTACATTTTACGGTATAATATTTTGCGAAATGTCGATCTGGATACATTAAACAAGAGGGCGGCCAATTATTTGCGAGTATTAATTTTTGCGATTTTACTCTCATTCGCAGAAATAGCAGAAATTAATACACGCGAAAATATGTCACCTTAAGGTAACACATCGGTACATATATTGGTACATACGTAACTATACAATGCTTTAATGTCTTGACCCAATCAATAATCGAGACATGAGACATGATGGACTCAAGCACCAGGTCTCCTGTGTGCCCCCTGAGTACAGACCCCCCACAGTGGGGATATACATGTTCATAGATAAGCCTGAGAATCTTTCTCTATGTGAGGCCCTCTATTTATTAGCTGTATATACACGTTTGTCCTATCTATCTATACTAATTGACTGCATGGAAACATGCAAACTCATTCCTCATTCGATGCGCATGTATATATAGTGTAATACCAATGTTCTACTACGGCCGTAACGACATATCTCTAGGAGAGTTCCTGCATCGATACTGCTTCAGGTGTGTGTGTGTGTGTGTGCCACTGGTTCATTGCATATAGTCATGGTAATGTGCACACACTTAACTATATATATGGCCACGCTAATTGAAGCCATCTATCACATGCCAATTACTGTAAATATACTCCCACATAACGGCATGTCATGTCACTACCACAAGTGCATGTGACAGCGATAGAAGGACCTGGGGAGAATATTGCATTTTGGATTTCAAACACTGCCTGCATCAATAGAATATACTACCTCGCAATAAATAACTACCTTAGAATGTTTATGTTTTGAGTGCAAAGAGAGGATTACACAATCACTGTAACACGTACACACACACTTGACCCAGATTACTGGCAAATACTATAGCTACGTGATTCATGCATTGTCAGCAATCCACATCAACATGCAACACAATTGCCTGGCAACAACGACGGTGTCTATGCTTGGCTGGCCTGCAAATATTGCGACTAGGTGCAACTTAATTTGTCAGAGAACATTTCTTAAGCCCTATATTGGATGTACTCAACTGCTCAGTGCTGTGACATTTGTTTATGGTGGCCACCCCAACAGTGGCTGTTATCATTTCCCACTCATTTTCAGGGAGCTCAGCGATCTCATCATGTAATACAGGTGGAAAAATTTTACTAGCAGTGGCGTAGGAAGGAGGGGCTCCAGGGGCTGGAGACCCTCATTTTTCTAGGCTATTAAGTAGAGATGAATTATCAAACTGCACAATGTAGATAGCGGTACTTTTTTCCATTCAAAAAACTAGTAATTGAGAATTACCTACGCCACTAACTATAGGGAGATTTATAATAACCTCATTAGACAGTGGACTGAGTAATTGACCAATAATTTGTTTCTTGATACAAATTTATTGTGCATGGTGGACGATATTCTGTTAGAAAAAGTCACTCAAGCACAAACCAATTGCACATGCAGATTGTGTTAGAATTGTCCCCACAGAGTGGAGGGTATTGTTCTATCGTATCAGACAGAAGCTGAAGCGATACATACTGGAACATATTACGCACCGAGAATCTTGGCAAAGATCCTTGGTGTGTATAGTATTGGGTTCTGTAACTCTCATACCGGTTCCTCAAAGCGATTGGACGTTCAAGTGATGGATTATAGTTATATACAAATTGTACAGTACATTATTGCGGTATTGTTTTTCAGTCATTATGCATTGTCAGTGTAGTACGTAGCAGGCAAGCAGAATTGAATGTGTTGTGTCATGTGCCTCATCTTCAACGTAAAGGTGCTCTACTTTTTGGATCCCGTTCATGCGGCCATGCAGATCCACCTCTGTGCTAAAGAGTTCTGAGAACCTCCTCTATATGCAAGCACAGCACCAACAAGGTGTTCGATTTGAAGGGCTCCATGAGAAGTCGATTCATTGATTCATCTAAAGAGAGTATAGTGGGGACGTACTGTTGGATGAGAACTATCTTCAATATATACGTGTTACTTATTTAAACTAACTGTCAGCTGATTAGTAGCACACGATTTAGAAGCCTGCATGTAGTATCTCAAGTATAGCAAGTGTCCGAGTCCTATAGTATATTATTAACGTGTTCTCCCCCTCCAGCAATTTGCTGCAACCCAGTGTACGTGTACCCCCACTCCAAGTGTGTACTGATGCAGGCCATACTAGCCGACACTGAGTTCCTGGCACAGAATGCCATCATGGACTACTCTCTACTCACTTGCATCGATGACTCCACGGGAGAACTTGTCGTTGGAATTATTGGTAAGCTTGTGAGGGGGCGGGGAAGTGTGTGTGTGGCTTGTAAAACAACAAGCTATACGTCGTTCAGTTCCTCTCGATGTTTGTTGATTGTGATTGTGCCATGAAGATTGTTTGAAGAGATTTTTGAATTAAGGATGTCTTATAACTTTAATCACGAGTTGCAATCCGTTCGTCAATTTAATAGTTGTGAACGTCAAGTATATTAATTTGTGATCTTATATTCCTTCTCCCTCCCCAACAGACTATATCCGTACCTTTACGCTGGATAAGAGGGTAGAAATGTTCCTCAAAAAGACAGCTGGGAAGACGCTACCAACTGTTGTGTACCCTGAACTCTACCGTAAGAGATTCTGCGAGGCAATGGACAAATATTTCACTGTAGTGCCTGATAAATGGACAGGGCTGGGTGCAGACGTCAAGTACAAGCATTGTATTAACTATAAAATTATTATAATTATGTGTGACATGTCTCCGTCGTGATTTTGTTTTTATTACTCAAATGCATCACTGTAATGTGACTATGTTCTCTGTCTTCAATTGTTATTTCTGGAATGTTGATGGAAATGTGCTGTCAGTGCTTTTGTTGCTGAATTGAAACACTATTGTCTGCATGCATGTTAAAACACAATGGGACCAGACATCACATGAGCCCCTCCCCCTTGTATGTCTATAGTCCATAATTGTCTGAAGATGCCTCAGGCCAGCCAGGCTCCCTCAGCTGTACCTGTATATTTTATATATGCAGAGAAATTGTAAAATTAAAGGCTAATTAAGGTTATATAATAGGTATAATTTTTATCTACTTATTGACCTTGGTGTTTAGAGTGTGTTCAAGGTGATGTACTGTAGCTCAGCTATAAAGCTTTTAATGTACAACTGCTTGTACCAATTTATATGTACTTCACTTTAACAATAGATTTGTTTGCATATGGAATGCATGGAAAGTTATGCTCACATAATCTGCCAGACTTGCATGGCACTACTATACGGTTACAGCAGCAGTACCATTTTTGTGTGCATGCATGTATGCATGTAGACCTCTTGAGGACAACACTTGGTTGAATTGTTAGTATTGACAGATGAGAACTGAGTGATTGTATATATTTGCAGATATCATAGACTCTTTAAGCGCACAGAAATTAAGTGACGATGAAGAAGCTTATCAAGTGAGCGTGTGCCATGTCTAAAAACGGTGGCAAGGATCGAGATTCTGGAGGAACAGGCAATGGTGAGAAATTAACTCTGGAAGGTTCATTTCAACTATATACCTACATAGTGTGGTTTTACTCTTTGGTAATTGACCTCATGAATGTAATAGACTATTGGTAGCGTAGATAATTATGTGTGAATCGAATATTAACAATTCATAATATATACCACAACCATTAAATTGTGTTATCTCTACAAAAAATAAATCTATAAGAATCTACAAAAAAGCCTATCTCTCTTTAAACTATAGTGACATAAACAAGTGCTAACGACAGTAACTGTTGGAACTAACAATGCCTACAAATGTTATTTACATGATAAGGTACCTAAGCTAAATAAAACAATTCACACTTCATTGCGTATGGGGCCGATTTCTGTGTGTGTAACAGCAGGACGATGGTTGACTCTTAGAGGAGGAGGGGCTGGTCTGTAGTCCTCTGTGGTGAGGGGGGCTAGTTCATCCATGTAGGATAGTCTCAGCTGGTCCGGCCTCGTGGCTGGTCTGATGATGGGAGGAGTGATGTAGCGATCAGTGTCAGCTTCTTCCACGGCTCCATCAGTGTAAGGTTGGTTCAAGGCGTCTCTTTGTTCATAGTCGTCTACTGCTTGGAGTAATTCATCTTCATCATTTTCATCGGCTACCAGCTGATACATTTCCCGGGCATTGTTAGCTCGTCGGAGTCTCATGTCTGCAGCACCAGCTCGTAAGTTTTTTATGGTGTCTTCTATCTTCAGCCATGTATTGCTCTTCTTGAGTACGAATTGGTAAAAGTGATAGCAAAGTGTTGTCACAAATAAGGTGAATGATATAGCCATTGAAGTATTGGCTAGTGCTGACTGATCTTTATTTGTATCTTTGACATAAGAGGTGCCAAATGAAAGAATAAAAACATTGAATAGATAGAGAGTTTCGAGGGAATCACAAAACTTACTTTTGTACAAACGATTATTTAGTAGTTTCCAGACAATCAGTCCAACTGATAGAACTCCAGCTGACAGAATAGGGAGGTAAGTGTCGAGAGCCATGGCAGCTACTAGATTATGAATAATTAGAGCAAAGAGAAGCAGTCCCACCCAGTAGCGATGTTTGGGAGTGAATGGAGCATGGTATGCATCCATGAAGCCAGTGTACTTTGTATTCTTGGTCCATATCATAACCTTGGAACAGCGTGGAAACCATTGTCCAAAGAAGAGCAGTACAGTGAACAATCCACCGGCAAAGAGGATTATGGCTGCAGCAACAAACCGAGGGAGGTGATCGCGAGCGAAATATTGTACATTGCCATCAAACAACCAAACTATATCACTTTTACCATCAGGATAGTCCAAGACCCTGTGTTGCAATGCAGCAATGACAAACCGTAAGAGTTTGGAGTAAGAGAGTAGGACGAGTGTGCCTAGGGCAGCAACCGGGTTCCTGTTGGAGAGGAGCGTTGCAAATAAGTCAAAATATTTGCTTAAAATGATAATAAAAAACATTAGAAGAAACAAGTAAGCGGGAAAGACAAGTTGAAGGAGCACTTTTCCTTGAGAGTTCATTCCATTGTAAAAGCATGTCTCGATTCCTAAGTCAAGATTCACCCATGATACAAAAACTGTTAAAAAGTTGTTTAAACTAGAAAAGAAAATTGCTCTATTAGCAGCTACTATGTTGGCGTAAAATATGAGGCCATGAATATTTCCAGTTGCTATAGTGATGTTGAGCACGAGAAATAAAGCAACTAGCAATATGCCAGCCAGCGCAAATGGTATTAGTAGAAGAAGGTAAAGATGAGAGCATTCTTTACAGTTTGACGTAGCCAACACAAGACTGAGTCCTGGTTCACATTCTCCACACAAGACACCTCTTCGATTGTAGGCACACTGTTTGTCAGGGTTGCTTAGACTAATGTTGAATGGTTTTTGTACGCAATAGTCAAATGTACAGTTGCTAACGACATACCATGTTTTGTTGGTGGTATTTATGACTTCTATCCATATGTTGTTATCACTTTCCAGCTTTATGGTCCCATTTTCCTCAGAACAGTTTGTTATCTGATATCCTTGTTGCAAATCTGGATCACAGTCACACTTGCACTCAATATCGGACTGAATTGGTTTGAGTCCACTAGGGCATGTGCAGAGTTCAAAAGAAATATTGATAAGTTGTTTTGAAATTCCCATATTGTTGCATGGACCCTCGGCATAGAGTTCTACTTGAGCAGAGCTGTCTTGTGAGAATACATTGTACTCTAATTCTGTGCACTGATTACCAACTTTCTGTTCAGCCTGTCCTTCTTTAAGACGACCAACTCCACTCGTAGTGATAACAGAACTGCGAATAGTGGCAATTATTGGATTTCCAGCTTGGTCAACAGCCATAACACTGATTTTAAATGTGTGTCCCTTTCTTGTTGAAATAATACTGTAGTGAATTTTGCAAAAAATTACCTGAACAGGCCTAGAGGAGATTGATAATTCGGTGGAGGATTTTATGATGTTATTTATGAAGTCTTATATAGATCCATTTGAAGAAATGTGATACTCAGCACTTTGACTTATTGTACACCTGTCCAACAGACCTCCGTAGATATCCGCTCCTGACTGGGTAGCCGTGTTGTTAGTCATGAATGTGTTGAAATAGTTTAGATCAGAATAGCCTAACTCATACAGTTTAATTGTTTGAATGAAGCAGCCAGCAAAAATAGAGTGAGTTGCAACATTTTCTGTGACTCTTCCTCCACACGCGCTCCTCTGGGTGTCATCTGCCACAAATATCCCTCCTCCGTACTGAGCCAAGTTGTTGTTAATCATTAACTTGACATATCGATCCTGAGTCCTATAATACTGATATACTTCAACCGTTTTAAATAGGTACAGTTTCGAACTTTTCTGTAGATACACTCCACCTCCACTAGTGTTAGCTGTGTTTGAGTCAATGTTGACATATGATTGAGTTAGTTTAATAGTTGAAGATATTGCATGTATACCTCCACCATTCTCAGCAATGTTGTGAGCAAGCTCACTCTGTTTATTTGGAGGAAGTAGATTACCAAATGCATTTTTCATCTGCACTGATTGGAACTCAACTCTACTGGAATATGCATAAATCCCCCCACCATCTTGTGCTGTGTTGTGATAGATCTTTATTGGCTCATTTACAAAGAGTGTACTCTCTCTCAGAAATATCCCTCCTCCAGAGGTAGCTGTGTTGTTGGTGATGATCACTCCTTCTGTGTTAATATATATTTGACTCTGGTCAGAGCTGATGGCTCCACCAAACATACCATGATTGTTACTCAGTGTTGTAGGTCCATTAAACTCGATTCGACTATTGAAAGCATAAATGGGACGACCATTGTTACTGACAATATTCATTCCAGTGAATGTTACATTTGATTGCGAAATGTTCAAACTGGCCATGTTATTAGTAATGTTGGTGTTGGAGATGGACACACTGCCTGAGTAAACACTAATCTCTCCACCACTATAGCCAGCACTGTTGTTTGTCAGCTCACTGTTGGAGATGGACATACTACCTGAGACATCAATGGCTCCACCTAACTGAACAGCTTTGTTATTTGTGAAGGTACACCAAGTGATCACTACAGTACCAGATACCACTTCCACTGCTCCTCCGCTCTCAGCACTGTTATAGTTGAACTCTGTGTTGTTGATCAGTGCGTTGTTTGATTTAATGTAAACTGCTCCTCCATCATTTCTAGTGAACACACTATTTGTTATATACACATCATCAGCCTCAACGTGCAGTGCTCGACCAGTATTATTGTTAAAAAGAGTGCTTTCAATTTTTGCAGTTTGAGTATTAGTAATTTTAACGAGGTGGTTTTCAAAGTCCGAGAAGTAGCAGTCTTTGATGTAAACATCGCGAGAATCGTCAATGGTAAATCCTTGATGTGAGTTCTGTGGTTCAACATTCGCTCCAACGAAACCCAAGCGTTCAATGTTCAATTTAGTAATACTAACAAAACGTATCGCACCGTTGCTATGAAATCCACCTACAGTTGTACTTGTGTTCTGGCAGGTGATTTGCACATGTGAGAAGTTACGAATCAATAACTGCTCAGTTAACACATGATGTCCAGGTAGAAAGCTCAAGGTGAGATTGTCTCCACCAGATAACAGGTCTGTTTGAACAAGCTGCTCGAGAGTGAAACAAGTTCCATTTCCATATTCATTACACGAGTCAGTTGAATCCACTGGCACAATGTGATAGTGCTCACTCCTGGTAACAGTAGCTAGGGTCAGTAGTACTAACCAGCTGAGAATACTTCTAGACAGCATATCTGAGATTGTATGATGGTTACTATATAATTATTATGATTATGTTGCACGCAAATGGCTATATAAATAGCTGCATACCGTCTAGTGCAAATTATAATCTTCAACTCACTGTTTAATGAATGTTGCACGCTTTTTTGTTTCGCTACTTTTGCAATAGTTAACAAGCGCTCTTTCACATCTAGAATTGAAATAATTATGGTAATTATATAGAGATGTGTATCTATACAGGAGTGCATGAATAGGAGTATACGTATCAAACACATTCCCTTCCCGGCTTTCCTCTTGCTACGTCACAAATACTTGTAGTTGTATTATAAACTGTGAAGTATAGGAAATGTACCAAACTAACCACATGCACACCTGTGTGTATTCACACTAGAGTAAGTCGCCGAACTCCGTCAGACATCAAAGTGTGCCAGGTAAAAGGGCGTGTAACGCACAAACAAACAAGACTGATTCAAACTAATTACTACGGTGGCCCTGACGTATACACCTACTCCATTTTGCATTTGCGGTTCATTTCGCAGTTCACCTGCGCTTCTGCAGTTCAACTACGCTTCTGCAGTTGGCTTCTGTAGTTGGCAGTTGACTTTTGCAGTTGGCTTTTGCAGTTGGCTTTTGCAGTTGGCAGTGGACTTTTGCAGTTGCTCAATCACAATGATCACAATTCCATATGATTTACAGCATTAAGGACATAGAAATATTATACAGCAGAACCTAGAAATGCTGCATGATAGCAAGCCTGTATAACAGGTTACCATAATAATTTATATAATAATAATAATTAGAACAACATATATTTCTATAAGAAACAGGCAAGCCAATGATTATGCTGGCTATAGCTACCTGTGTCTAATATCTCTGCTGTGTCTGTCTGTGTTTGAACAATTATTTGTAAGGTCTCCACGAGTAAAAACATTTCATCAACAATGTCTGCATAGTCTTATTACCCGTATATACCGTTGAGTTATTGCAAATGTGCCATGATAAAACACAGACAGACACAGCAGAGATATTAGAATTATACACAGCTATAGCTAGCTATAGCCAGCATAATTATTCTCTTGCCTGTTTCTTATTAAAGCACATGTTGATGTCATGTGAGATTGTGAGATTGAGCAACTGACTTTTTCAACTGCAGAAGCGAACTGCAGAAGCGAACTGCAAAAATGAACTGCAAAAGCGAACTGCAGAAGCGCAGTTGAACTGCAAAATGAACCGCAAACGCGAAATGGAGCAGGTGTATACCTCAGGGCCACCGTAAATTACACACACTAACAGATGGCCATGGGCTTATTATCCAGCGAAAACTTGGATAGGCCAAGTCGCTTCCAGTCCGAGGAGTGATAACTTGAAAAAACTACCGATTTTCGTCAGAACGTCAGTCAGCAATATTCTAGCTATAAGCGCTAATAATACAGCACCTATAGTTATAAGCGCTATATATTAGCGCTTATAGCTAGAATATTGCTGACTCAGCACTTTACAACCTCAAAAAAAACAAGTGTAGCTCCGCTTTGCAAGGTCACCTGATTCTGGGAATTGCTCCACTCTGTACTGCACTCTATCTAGATTGTACTCAGCTTGTGTCAGTTTGCTCTAGCTGTGTAGTTTGGCAAAAACGGGGATCGGTACGTTCTGACAAAAATCGAAAAATTCAGTAGTTTTTTCCAAGTTATCACTGCTCGGACTGGAAGCAACTTGGCCTATCCAAGTTTTCGCTGGACAATAGGCCCATGGCCATCTGTTAGTGTGTGTAATTAGTTTGAATCAGTCTTGTTTTGTTTGTGCGTATTATAATTATAAATGTTACACGCCCTTTTACCTGACGCACTTTGATGTCTGACAGAGTTCGGCGACTTACTCACACTGTCGACAGTCACTCTTGTGATGTCAGGTGAATTTCACCATAAGTGTATTCATATACTCTGTGATAACTACGTTATGTATAGTATGACACAGCTACTGGTACACATCCATGAGTTGTGATAGTCGACTATTTGTGTTGTATCTCTTGGAGAGTTCCTGCATTGATACTGCTTCAGGTGTATGTTGATGATCCATCATGGACGTTATGCTAGCACTAGTACTAGTACTGTGGACTTCTTCTCAATTAATTACTAGTGTTTAGGTCTGTTTTGTATCATAATTGTTGATATGAACGATTTAATTAATAAACTCGTATGGAAACAGTTAATGCAATCAAGAAACGACTAATAAACACATTCAGAGTAGAGGGTGACTATTGTGTTGAGTTGAACAGTTTATCTTTGACCACTTGTCCCATGAGACCGTGGACAGCCTCTATATAGTTGCCTATAGTATAATAACCTGTTCTTCCCCTCCAGCAATTTACTGCAACCCAGTGTACGTGTACCCTCCCTCACTCCAAGTGCGTACTGATGCAGGCCATACTATAGCCGACACTGAGTTCCTGGCACAGAACGCCATCATGGACTACTCTCTACTCACTTGCATCGATGACTCCACGGGAGAACTTGTCGTCGGAATTATTGGTGAGCTTGTGAGGGGACGGGGCAATTGAAACACGTTTATTGTCTGCATGCACAATGGGACCAATAATTATTTTCAACACATGAGCTCCTCCCCCTTGCATGTCTTATAATAATATAAAAGATCCCCCAGACTCTCCCGGCCTCAGTTGCATGTACATACTAGGTACTATACTACACAGAGAAAAATTGTGCTGAAACTGCATGAGATTTCTTCCTGCATGACTGAGGTAACTTCTCCCGACATTGCTGTTTTAGTTTAGAGTGTTCAAGGTGATGTACTGTAGCTCAGCTAAAGCATGTAATGTACAACTGCTTGTACCGATTACATGTTATGCATGTACTTCACTCAACTTGTTATTGCATGCGGAATCCATGGAAGTTATACTTGCCCCTAATCTGCCGGACCTGGTGCCTACAAACGTTAGATACAGCAGTATACCATTGTATGCATGTCGACTTCTTAAGACAACACTTATTTTAAAGTTGATAATCAGTATTGACAGATGAGAACTGAGTGATTGTATATATTTGTAGATTTCATGGACTCTTTATAAGCACGGAAAGTGGTGGCAAGGATCGAGATTCTGGAGGGAACAGGCAATGGTGAGAAATTAACTCTGGAAGGTTCATTTAAACTATACACCTACATAGTGTGGTTTTACTCTTTGGTAATTGACCTCATGAATGTAATCTATTGGTAACGTAGATAATTATGTGTGAATCGAAACAATTCATATATAGCACAACCATTAAATTTTGTTATCTCTACAAAAAATAAATCTATAAAAATCTACAAAAAAGCATATCTCTCTTTAAACTATAGTGACATAAACAAGTGCTAACGACAGTAACTGTTGGAACTAACAATTATGCCTACAAATGTTTACATGATAAGGTACCTCAGCTAAATAAGACAGTTCACACTTCATTGCGTATGGGGGCGATTTCTGTTCGTGTAACAGCAGGACGATGGTTGACTCTTGGAGGGGGAGGGGCTGGTCTGTAGTCCTCTGTGGTGAGGGGGGCTAGTATGTCCAGGGCAGGCTCTCTCAGCTGGTCCGGCCTCGTGGCTGGTCTGATGATGGGAGGAGTGATGTAACGATCAGGGTCAGCTTCTTCCACAGCTCCATCAGTGTAAGGTGGCGGGTCCACAATGTCTATTTGCTCAGCTATAAATTGCTCATCGTCATCATTGGCTGCAAGCTGATGCATCACCATGGTGTTGTTTGGTTGTCTGTTTTTTTTGTCTACAACACCAGTTCTCAAGTTCTTACCACATTTCTTTATCTTGGGCCATATTTTGGTCTTCTTTAGTATGAAGTGGTGGAAATGGTAGCTGATGATTGTCACAAAAAGGATGAAAGCTATAGACATTGAAATAATAGTCAGTGTTTCTTGCTGTCGGTGTGTTTCAACAACATAGGAAGTGCCATAAGATAGAATGCAGAGATTAAGCAGAAATAACGTTTCTAGATATTCACTCAGTTGTTTTTTGTGTACTCGGTTGGTCAATGTTATCAGTCCAACTGCAATACAACCAGATGATAGCACAGGGAGAGACGTATCTGGAGCCATGGCAGCTACTAGATTATGAGCAATCAGAGCAAAGAGGAGCAGTCCCACCCAGTAGCGATGCTTGGGAGTGAATGGAGCATGGTATACATCCATGAAGCCAGTGTAGTATGTGTTCTTGGTCCATATCATAACCTTGAAACAGCGTGGAAACCATTGTCCAAAGAAGAGCAGTACAGTGAACAATCCACCGGCAATGAGAATTATGACAGCAGCAACAAACTGAGGGATGTGTTTGGGAGTAAAGTATGGCACGTTGCCGTCAAACAACCAAACAGTCTTGGTTGGTTCGTCAGGATATTCCAAGACCCTGTTTTGTAATGCAGCAACGATAAACCGTAAGAATTTAGAATAAGAGAGTAGGACGAGTGTGCCTAGGGCAGCAACTGGGTTCCTGTTAGAGAGGAGCTTTGCAAATGAGTCAAAGTACTTGCTCAATATTATAATGAGAAACATAAGAAGAAACAAGTAAGCTGGGAAGATAAGTTGAAGGAGCACTTTTCCTTGAGAGTTCATCCCATCATAAAAGCATGCCTCGATTCCAAGGTCAAGATTCACCCATGATACAAAAACTGTTAAAAAGTTGTTTAAACTAAGAAAGAAAATTGCTCTATTAGCAGCTACTATGTTGGCGTAAAAAATGAGGCCATGAATATTTCCAGTTGCTATAGTGATGTTGAGCACGAGAATTAAAGCAACTAGCAATATGCCTGCCAGCGCAAATGGTATTAGTAGAAGAAGGTAAAGATTAGAGCATTCTTTACAGTTGGACGTACCCAACACAAGACTGAGTCCTGGTTTACATTCTCCACACAAGACACCACTTCGATTGTGGGCACATTGTTCGTCAGGGTTACTTAGACTGATGTTGACTGGTTTTTCTACACAATAGTCAAATGTACAGTTACTAACAACATAACCTGTTCCGCTGGTGGTATTAGTCACTCCTATCCATATGTTGTTATTGCTTTCCAACTTTATGGTACCATTTTCCTCAGAACAGTTTGTTATCTGATATCTTTGTTGCAAGTCTGGATCACAGTCACACCTGCACTCAATATCGGACTGAATTGGCTGAAGTCCAATAGGGCATATGCAGGGTTGAAAATAAATATTTATAAGTTGTCTTGAAATTCCCAAATTGATGCATGGACCCTCGGCATAGAGTTCCACTTGAGCAGAGCTGTCTTGTGAGAATACATTGTACTCTAATTCTGTGCACTGATTGCCAACTTTCTGTTTTGCCTGTCCTTCTTTGAAACAATCACGTCCACTCTCACTGACAACAGAACTGTGAATTGTGGCATTCATTTGATTTCCAACTTGGTCAACAGCCATAACGCTGACTTTAAATGTGTGTCCTTTTTTTGTAGAACCACAGTCATTTTGTGAATAGTTACAAAACATAACCTGAACAGGCCTAGAGGATATTGATAATTCAGTGGAGGATTTTACAGTGTTTTGGATGTAGTCCAATCCAGATCCATTTGAAGAAACGGGATATTCAGCATTTTGACTTGCTGTACACCTGTCCAACAGACCTCCGTAGATGTCTGCTCCTGACTGGGTAGCCGTGTTGTTAGTCATGAATGTGTTGAAATAGTTTATATTAGAGTATATTCGACCATACAGATTAATTGTTTGAATGAAACAGTCAGAAAAAATAGTTTGAGTTGCATCCGTTTCTGTGGCCCCTCCTCCACACGCGCTCCTCTGTGTGTCATCTGCCACAAATATCCCTCCTCCGTACTGAGCCGAGTTATTGTTCATCAGTAACTTGACATATATTCTATCCAGAATTTCTGCATTCGTTTTAAATAGGTACAGTTTCGAACTTTGCTGTAGATACACTCCACCTCCACTAGTGTCAGCTGTGTTTGAGTCAATGTTGACGTAGGAATGAGTGAGGTCAATAGTTGAAGATACTGCATGTATACCTCCACCATTCTCAGCAATGTTGTGAGCAATCTCACTCTGTTTATTTGGAGGAAGTGGGTGACCGTATGCACCTACCATCTGCACTGATTGGAACTCAACTCTACTGGAATATGCATAAATCCCCCCACCATCCTGTGCTGTGTTTTGGTTGATCTCTATAGGCTCGTTTACAAAGAGTGTACTCTCTCTCAGAAATATCCCTCCTCCAGAGGTAGCTGTGTTGTTTGTGATGATCACTTCTTGTGTGTTAATATATATTTGACTCTGGTCAGCGCTGATGGCTCCACCAAACACACCATGATTGTTACTCAGTGTTGTAGGTCCATTAAACTCGATTCGACTATTGAAAGCATAAATGGGACGACCATTGTTACTGACAATATTCATTCCAGTGAATGTTACATTTGATTGCGAAATGTTCAAACTGGCCATATTATTAGTAATGTCAGTGTTGTTGATGATCAAGGTGGAAGAGTGGAAGACATCAATTGCTCCACCCTCTTTAGCACTGTTGTGTGTCAGCTCGCTGTTGGAGATGGATACACTGCCTGAGTAAACATCAATCGCTCCACCATAGTCAGCACTGTTGTTTGTCAGCTCACTGTTGGAGATGGACGCACTGCCTGAGAAAACATTAATCACTCCACCATAGTCAGCACTGTTGTTTGTCAGCTCACTGTTGGAGATGGACGCACTACCTGAGTAAACATAAATCGCTCCACCAAAGTCAGCACTGTTGTTTGTCAGCTCACTGTTGGAGATGGACACACTACCTGAGTAAACATAAATCGCTCCACCAATGTCAGCACTGTTGTTTGTCAGCTCACTGTTGGAGATGTATACACTGCCTGAGGTAACAACAATCGCTCCACCAAAGTCAGCACTGTTGTGTGTCAGCTCACTGTTGGAGATGGACGCACTACCTGAGTCAACATCAATCACTCCACCATAGTCAGCACTGTTGTGTGTCAGCTCACTGTTGGAGATGGACACACTACCTGAGTTAACATGAATCGCTCCACCTAACTGCACAGCTTTGTTATTTGTGAAGTTACACCAAGTGATCACTACAGCACCAGATACCACTTCCACTGCTCCTCCGTTCTCAGCACTGTTGTAGTTGAACTCTGTGTTGTTGATCAGTGCGTTGTTTGATTCAATGTCAACTGCACCACCATCATTTCTAGTGAACTCACTATTTGTTATGTACACATCATCAGCCTCAACGTACAGGGCCTGGCCAGTATTATTGTTAAAAAGAGTGCTTTCAATTGTTGCAGTTTGAGTATTAGTAATTTTAACGAGGTGGTTTTCAAAGTCCGAGAAGTAGCAGTCGTTGATGTAAACATCGCGAGAATCGTCAATGGTCAATCCTTGATGTGAGTTCTGTGGTTCAACATTCGCTCCAACGAAACCCAAGCGTTCAATGTTCAATTTGGTAATACTAACAAAACGTATCGCACCGTTGCTATGGAATCCAACTACAGTTGTACTTGTGTTCTGGCCGGTGATTTGCACATGTGAAAAGTTACGAATCAGTAACTGCTCAGTTAACACATGATCTCCAGGTAGAAAACTCAAGGTGAGATTGTCTCCATCAGATAACAGGTCTGTTTGAACAAGCTGCTCGAGAGTGAAACAAGTTCCATTTCCATATCCGTCACACAAGTCGGTTGAATCCACTGGCACAATGTGATAGTGCTCACTCCTGGTAACAGTAGCTAGGCTCAGCAGCAACACTAACCAGCTGAGAATACTTCTAGACAGCATATCTGAGGTTGTATGATGGTTACTATAATTATTATTAATTTTATATTTAGCAAATGTCTAAATAGTTGCACACCGTCTAGTGCAGATTATCAACTCATGCACTATTTAATGGATGTTGCACGCTTTTTTGTTTCACTATACTTTTGCAATAGTCAACAAGTGCTCTTTCACACCTAAAATTGAAGTATGGTATATAGAGATGTGTATCTATACAGGAGTGCACGAATAAGGAGTACCTTAATGTTACTATTATAGACGGGTAGTAAATTTAGAGTTTTCAGATTTTCTCTGTTTTTAGGGTACTAATTTTGGCGGATTTGTAGCAAATTCATTAGCACAGTATTTGTCAAAAGATGTACAAGTATGAGTTTTAAGGTTGAATGGAAAGTTTAGAGTCAGATACAGATGAAAAAAGGGCTAGCTTGCTTAGCATACTCTCAAAAGTACATTAGAAAAAAGAAATGTTTTATTTAATTATATTCTCCTCTTTCTTGTACATGCCGTAGATCTCAGTCTCTATAATTCATTTAGCAAATTCGCTAAAATTAGTACCCGTTTATAATAGTAACAATAAGATATTATCACTATAATTATGTGTCAAACACATTCCATTCCAGGCTTTCCTCTTGCTACGTCACAAATACTTGTAGTTTATAAACTGTGAAGTAGGAAATGTAACACGATGCGTGTATTCACATTACACACTGTCAACAGACACTCTTGTGATGTCAGGTGAATTTCACCATAAGTGTCTTCATATACTCTGTGATAACTAAGTAAGTATGACGCAGCTACTGAACAATCTACACTTGCGCATTGTCTATAAAAGTACGTGGGTCAGATACTCCTATTCCTGGTATCTGTATACTAAGTTTCCAAATCAGGATATACTCCCTACAGCTGGACCTCTAAATTCTCTAATTATGTCAACGATATATGTAGGTACATAATTATCATGGCCAAACTGGGTGTTTTCCGGAAAATACCCAGTTTGGCCATGATATGCACCTATAATACCCTAGGGCTTTCCAGATTTAACTTGTCCTACTTAGATATGAGCATTCCTTTTAATAATATTCTTTTCCAATACCCCTTCAGAATTGCGTATTGCGTATTGTGTATTAATAGGTGCATATACGTAATTATGCAAAGCAATTGTTGATGTTTTGATTTTTCCCTGTAGCAGTTGGATTGTTTTGACCCAATTAAGCATCAAGGCATCTCCTGTTCAGTAACACATTACATGATGGACTCAAGTATCTGAACTCCTGTGCCCCCCCCTGGTGAGTACAGACCCCCCACAGTGGGGCTATAATTATTACAACGTATAATATAACAGCCTGTCTACCTGTGAGACCCTCTATTTATTAACTGCATGCATGTACACATATCTATTACTGTATGTATAATATATGTATCACTACGATTCCACTAACCTATATATATTAAAGCTAGCCTCCTTCACAGGCCTTGGATTGAGGCTAGTATATAAAGCTAGCCTCCTTCACAGGCCTTGGATTGAGGCTAGTATATATACTTCACAGGCCTTGGATTGAGGCTAGTATATATATAAAGCTAGCCTCCTTCACAGGCCTTGGATTGAGGCTAGTATATAAAGCTAGCCTCCTTCACAGGCCTTGGATTGAGGCTAGTATATATACTTCACAGGCCTTGGATTGAGGCTAGTATATATATAAAGCTAGCCTCCTTCACAGGCCTTGGATTGAGGCTAGTATATAAAGCTAGCCTCCTTCACAGGCCTTGGATTGAGGTTAGTATATAAAGCTAGCCTCCTTCACAGGCCTTGGATTGAGGCTAGTATATAAAGCTAGCCTCCTTCACAGGCCTTGGATTGAGGTTAGTATATATAGCTGGTTTCGGCTGTAAAGTTAAATTGTCTATAGTGCAGATTATAGTCTTCAACTCACGTTTAACGGATGTAACTTTTTTTTGTTTCACTACACTTTTGCTATTTTCCACATGCATGCAACTGCTCTTGTATAATTATTCAACCACCTCTCCCTGTTTTGAGGTAGACTCAGTACTTGCTGTGTGGTTCCTCTAAATATAGAGTCCAGAGTATCCTGTTTGGAAAACGTTAAAAGTATTGAGACTCCCACATCGTGAGATATGTACTATTACATGTCAGTTTATTGAAACAAGATACTCCCAATTAACAACGTACTGCATTGACTCATATAGTTTTGGAGCCAATCATACATTTCATGTCATCGGTATGTGTCATGTCGTTATAAACAAGGTGTTCGATTTGAAGGGCTCCATGAGAAGTCGATTCATTGATCCATCTAAAGAGAGCAGTTGGGACGTACTGTTGGATGAGAACTACCTTCAATGTACATGATACTTATTTAAACTAACTGTCAGCTGATTTAGTAGCACACGAGAAGCTTGCATGAAATCACTGCTGTAGTATCTCGAGTATAGAAAGCGTCCGAGTCCTATTAATAACTTTGATCTCCCCCTCCAGCAATTTGCTGCAACCCAGTGTATGTGTACCCCCACTCCAAGTGCGTACTGATGCAGGCCATACTAGCCGACACTGAGTTCCTGGCACAGAATGCCATCATGGACTACTCTCTACTCACTTGCATCGATGACTCCACGAGAGAACTTGTCGTTGGAATTATTGGTAAGCTTGTAAGGGGGCGGGGAAGTGTGTGTGTGGCTTGTAAAACAACAAGCTATACGTCGTTCAGTTCCTCTCGACGTTTGTTGATTGTGATTGTGCCATAAAAAGTGTTTGTTCTAAAAAAATTAATGATGTCTTTTACCTTAATCACGAGTTGCAATCCGTTTGTCAATTTAATAGTTGTGAACGTCAAGTGTATTAATTTTGTGATTATAATTATATTCCTTCTCCCTCCCCAATAGACTATATCCATACCTTTACGCTGGATAAGAGGGTGGAAATGTTCCTCAAGAAGACAGCTGGGAAGACGCTACCAACTGTCGTGTACCCTGAACTCTACCGTAAGAGATTCTGTGAGGCAATGGACAAATATTTCACAGTAGTGCCTGATAAATGGACAGGGCTAGGTGCAGACGTCAAGTACTAGCATTGTATTAACTATAAAATTATTATAATTATGTGTGTCATGTCTCCGTCGTGGTTTTGTTTTTATTGATCAAAGCATCACTGTAATGTGACTATGTTCTCTGTCTTCAATTGTTATTTCTGAAATGTTGATGGAAATGTGCTGTCAGTGCTTTTGTTGCTGAATTGAAACACTATTGTCTGCATGCATGTTAAAACACAATGGGATCAGACATCACATGAGCCCCTCCCCCTTGCATGTCTATAATTATTATATCCATAATTATAATTATATGTCTGAAGATGCCTCAGGCCAGCCAGGCTCCCTCAGCTGTACACTGTAAAAAAATGATTGAAAAAAAGTGCGGTGGACACACTAAAACCGTCGCATATAGCACGCTTTTTTGAAAAAGTGTGCTATATGCGACGGTTTTAGTGTGCTCACCGCACTTTTTTTTTTACAGTGTACGGTATACATATATACTAGATACTATGCAGAGAAATTGTTATAACTATACTTCCTGACCTTGTTGTTTAGAGTGTGTTCAAGGTGATGTACTGTAGCTCAGCTAAAGCTTGTAATGTACAACTGCTTGTACCGATTATTATAATGTACTTCACTTAACTTGTTTGCATATGGAATGCATGGAAGTTATGCTCACATAATCTGCCAGACTTGCATGGCACTACTATACGGTTACAGCAGCAGTACCATTTTTGTGTGCATGCATGTATGCATGTGGACCTCTTGAGGACAACACTTGGTTGAATTGTTAGTATTGACAGATGAGAACTGAGTGATTGTATATATTTGCAGATATCATGGACTCTTCGGGCACGGAAAGTGATGATGAAAAAGTTTATCAAGTGAGCGTGCGATGTCTAAAAACAGTGGCAAGGATAGAGATTCTGGAGAGAACAGGCAATGGTGAGAAATTAACGCTGCATGGAAGGTTCATTTAAACTACAGTGCCTTAATTCAGCTTTGAGAGTAAACACCACAATAGGGTGAGTAGTTGTACTTAAATGTATCTCAAGATTAGAACATTTCTAAGAAATTGTGCTGATACCAATGTATAGGTGAATGAATAAGCTACAACATTATTCAAAAATATTTCCTCAAAAGTTGTTGTAATGGGAAATCGTTTTAGGTGAAAATGGGTGTGATCGTAAAAAAATATGTGTAACATCAAATATCTTCAGAACTAAAGTATTTCTGGATACATTTTTTCCATCAAAAGATAGAACATAAAGTGCAAAAACAATTATAGACCTTAGACGACAAATTTGCTTGAGTTCCATTGCTAAGCGAAAATATCCCATAATTGAGTACGTGTACTTATGTAAGCTCTACGTAACCATGCATAATATGATAGGTTAACTATTCAGGAATGTTGCGCCAAAGTTCCATACCTTAGCCGAAAACGATTGGTCTTTTCCATCGCTAAGCGATTGTCCACTATAAAAATGTTGGTGTTATATAAACCACCACATACCCACCACCTTTGGTTGCCCTGGAAATGTTTTTGGATGAGTTTTAGATAATTTGTTCACCAACACAATGGTATCATAATGTTTTCTTAGAAATGTTCCAATCCCAAAATATTTACCAATACGCACCAAATTGCGTTTATTTACTCTATATAGGCTGAATCAGGAGTGTATGAAGAGGAGTATCCAACTGTAGCAGTTGTAGTGTAAACCAGGTTCCGGTATGAGTATGTCATACCACGTCACTATCAGACCGCATCTCAAGTAGGTGCGTAGGTGTAGTGGTTAATTAGTTTAAAATGATATCAGCATACACGCACATGGTCTGCTGTGGTTTGTACCTCCAGCCCACATTTAATTTTATTCATGGCTAACAGTTTACATAACTACAAGTGTTAGCGACGGATTCAGTCCGGGATATAGAATGGAATGCATGTGCGTGAGAGTTGGATACTCCTCTTCATACACTCCTGGCTGAATGCACTGTATACATGCACTTACATATTGTGGTTTTACTCTTTGGTAATTGACCTTATGAATGTAATCTATTGGTAACGTAGATAATTATGTGTGAATCGAATATTAACAATTCATATATAGCACAACCATTAAATTTTTTTATCTCTACAAAGAATAAATCTACAAGAATCTACAAAAAAGCGTATCTCTTTTTAAACTATAGTGACATAAACAAGTGCTAACGACAGTAACTGTTGGAATTAACAATGCCTACAAATGTTATTTACATGATAAGGTACTTCAGCTAAATAAGACAGTTCACACTTCATTGCGTATGGGGCCTATTTCTGTGTGTGTAACAGCAGGACGATGGTTGACTCTTTTAGGGGGAGGGGCTGGTCTGTAGTCCTCTGTGGTGAGGGGGGCCAGGACGTCCAGGGCAGGCTCTCTCAGCTGGTCCAGCCTCGTGGCTGGTCTGATGATGGGAGGAGTGATGTAGCGATCAGGGTCAGCTTCTTCCACAGCTCCATCAGTGTAAGGTTGCGGGTCCACAATGTCTATTTGCTCAGCTAAAAGTCGTTCATTATCATCGTCATCAATTTCATTGGCTACAAACTGGAGCATTTCCATGACATTGTTAGGTTCTCGGTTCCTTTTGTAGGCAGCACCAGTTGTCAAGTTCTTTGTGACTTCCTTTATCTTGGGCCATATTTTGGTCTTCTTTAGTGTGAAGTGGTGGAAATGGTGGCTGATGATTGTCACAAAGAGAATGAAAGCTACAGACATTGAAATAATAGTCAATGTTTCCTGCTGTCGGTGTGTTTCAACAACGTAGGAAGTGCCATAAGATAGAATGCAGAGATTAAGCAGAAATAATGTTTCTAGATATTCACTCAGTTGTTTTTTGTGTACTCGGTTGGTCAATGTTATCAGTCCAACTGCAATACAACCAGATGATAGCACAGGGAGAGACGTATCTGGAGCCATGGCAGCTACTAGATTATGAGCAATCAGAGCAAAGAGGAGCAGTCCCACCCAGTAGCGATGCTTGGGAGTGAATGGAGCATGGTATGCATCCATGAAGCCAGTGTAGTATGTGTTCTTGGTCCATATCATAACCTTGGAACAGCGTGGAAACCATTGTCCAAAGAAGAGCAGTACAGTGAACAATCCACCAGCAATGAGGATTATGGCAGCAGCAACAAACTGAGGGATGTGTTTGGGAGTAAAGTATGGCACGTTGCCGTCAAACAACCAAACAGTCTTGGTTGGTTCGTCAGGATATTCCAAGACCCTGTTTTGTAATGCAGCAACGATAAACCGTAAGAATTTAGAATAAGAGAGTAGGACGAGTGTGCCTAGGGCAGCAACTGGGTTCCTGTTAGAGAGGAGCTTTGCAAATGAGTCAAAGTACTTGCTCAATATTATAATGAGAAACATAAGAAGAAACAAGTAAGCTGGGAAGATAAGTTGAAGGAGCACTTTTCCTTGAGAGTTCATCCCATCATAAAAGCATGCCTCGATTCCAAGGTCAAGATTCACCCATGATACAAAAACTGTTAAAAAGTTGTTTAAACTAAGAAAGAAAATTGCTCTATTAGCAGCTACTATGTTGGCGTAAAATATGAGGCCATGAATATTTCCAGTTGCTATAGTGATGTTGAGCACGAGAATTAAAGCAACTAGCAATATGCCAGCCAGCGCAAATGGAATTAGTAGAAGAAGGTAAAAATTAGAGCATTCTCTACATTTTGACGTAGCCAACACAAGACTGAGTCCTTGTTCACATTCTCCACACAAGACACCACTTCGATTGTAGGCACACTGTTCGTCAGGGTTGCTTAGACTGATGTTGACTGGCTTTAGTACACAATAGTCAAATGTACAGTTACTAACAACATACCCACTTCCGTTAGTGGTATTAGTCACTCCTATCCATATGTTGTTATTGCTTTCCAATTTTATGGTCCCATTTTCATCAGAACAGTTTGTTATCTGATATCTTTGTTGCAAGTCTGGATCACAGTCACACCTGCACTCAATATCGGACTGAATTGGCTGAAGTCCAATAGGGCATATGCAGGGTTGAAAATAAATATTTATAAGTTGTCTTGAAATTCCCAAATTAATGCATGGACCCTCGGCATAGAGTTCCACTTGAGCAGAGCTGTCTTGTGAGAATACATTGTACTCTAATTCTGTGCACTGATTACCAATTTCCTGTTTTGCCTGTCCTTCTTTGAAACGATCACGTCCACTCTCACTGACAACAGAGCTGCGAATTGTGGCATTTATTTGATTTCCAACTTGGTCAACAGCCATAACATTGACTTTAAATGTGTGTCCTTTTTGTGTAGAACAACAGTCATTTTGTGAATAGTTACAAAACATAACCTGAACAGGCCTAGAGGATATTGATAATTCAGTGGAGGATTTTACAGTGTTTTGGATGTAGTCCAATCCAGATCCATTTGAAGAAACGGGATATTCAGCATTTTGACTTGCTGTACACCTGTCCAACAGACCTCCGTAGATGTCTGCTCCTGACTGGGTAGCCGTGTTGTTAGTCATGAATGTGTTGAAATAGTTTATATTAGAGTATATTCGACCATACAGATTAATTGTTTGAATGAAACAGTCAGAAAAAATAGTTTGAGTTGCATCCGTTTCTGTGGCCCCTCCTCCACACGCGCTCCTCTGTGTGTCATCTGCCACAAATATCCCTCCTCCATACTGAGCCGAGTGATTGTTCATCAGTAACTTGACATATATTTTATTCTGACAATCTACATTCGTTTTAAATAGGTACAGTTTCGAACTTTGCTGTAGATACACTCCACCTCCACTAGCAGTAGCTGTATTTGAGTCAATGTTGACATGTGATTGAGTTAGTTTAATATTTAAAGATACTGCATGTATACCTCCACCATTCTCAGCAATGTTGTGAGCAATCTCACTCTGTTTATTTGGAGAAAGTCGCTGACCGTATGCACCTACCATCTGCACTGATTGGAACTCAACTCTACTGGAATATGCATAAATCCCCCCACCATCCTGTGCTGTGTTTTGATTGATCTCTATTGGCTCGTTTACAAAGAGTGTACTCTCTCTCAGAAATATCCCTCCTCCAGAAGTAGCTGTGTTGTTTGTGATGATCACTTCTTGTGTGTTAATATATATTTGACTCTGGTCAGCGCTGATGGCTCCACCAAACACACCATGATTGTTACTCAGTGTTGTAGGTCCATTAAACTCGATTCGACTATTGAAAGCATAAATGGGACGACCATTGTTACTGACAATATTCATTCCAGTGAATGTTACGTTTGATTGCGAAATGTTCAAACTGGCCATGTTATTAGTAATGTCAGTGTTGTTGATGATCAAGGTGGAAGATTCGAAGACATTAATTACCCCACCTTTATTAGCTCTGTTGTGTGTCAGCTCACTGTTGGAGATGGATACACTGCTACCTGAGTAAACATAAATCGCTCCACCACCTGCATAGTCAGCACTGTTGTTTGTCAGCTCACTGTTGGAGATGGATACACTGCTACCTGAGTAAACATAAATCGCTCCACCACCATAGTCAGCACTGTTGTTTGTCAGCTCACTGTTGGAGATGGATACACTGCCTGAGTAAACAACACTAATCGCTCCACCATAGACAGCACTGTTGTTTGTCAGCTCACTGTTGGAGATGGACACATTACCTGAGGTAACACTAATCGCTCCACCATAGTCAGCACTGTTGTTTGTCAGCGTACTGTTGGAGATGGACACACTACGTGAGTAAACATAAATCGCTCCACCATCGTTAGCACTGTTGTGTGTCAGCTCACTGTTGGAGATGGACACACTGCTACCTGAGTAAACAACACTAATCGCTCCACCATCATAGACAGCACTGTTGTGTGTCAGCTCACTGTTGGAGATGGACACATTACCTGAGGTAACACTAATCGCTCCACCATAGTCAGCACTGTTGTGTGTCAGCTCACTGTTGGAGATGGATACACTACCTGAGTAAACAACACTAATCGCTCCACCTTTATAGTCAGCACTGTTGTTTGTCAGCTCACTGTTGGAGATGGACACACTACCTGAGTCAACATGAATGGCTCCACCTAACTGCACAGCTTTGTTATTTGTGAAGTTACACCAAGTGATCACTACAGCACCAGATACCACTTCTATTGCTCCTCCGCTCTCAGCACTGTTATAGTTGAACTCTGTGTTGTTGATCAGTGCGTTGTTTGATTTAATGTAAACTGCACCTCCATCATTTCTAGTGAACACACTATTTGTTATGTACACATCATCAGCCTCAATGTGCAGGGCCTGGCCAGTATTATTGTTAAAAAGAGTGCTTTCAATTGTTACAGTTTGAGTATTAGTAATTTTAACGAGGTGGTTTTCAAAGTCCGAGAAGTAGCAGTCGTTGATGTAAACATCGCGAGAATCGTCAATGGTCAATCCTTGATGTGAGTTCTGTGGTTCAACATTCGCTCCAACGAAACCCAAGCGTTCAATGTTCAATTTGGTAATACTAACAAAACGTATCGCACCGTTGCTATGGAATCCAACTACAGTGGTACTTGTGTTCTGGCCAGTGATTTGCACATGTAAGAAGTTACGAATCAATAACTGCTCAGTTAACACATGATCTCCAGGTAGAAAGCTCAAGGTGAGATTGTCTCCATCAGATAACAGGTCTGTTTGAACAAGCTGCTCGAGAGTGAAACAAGTTCCATTTCGATATTCATTACACAAGTAAGTTGAATCCACTGGCACAATGTGATAGTGCTCACTCCTGGTAACAGTAGCTAGGGTAAATAGCACTAACCAGCTGAGAATACTTCTAGACAGCATATCTGAGGTGCATGTATGAGTGCCCTGTGCTTTTCTCTACGTTTGGCTAGCCTGACTTCTTTCTCTTCAGCTGTTTCTTGGGCTCTTGCTTGTCTCTCTCGATCCCTCCTTATTCGAAGCCTTTCTTGTTTGCTTTCGTTGTCAGGATTCATTTTATGCAACTTTTTCTTATCGCTCGTGCAAAATACAATAAGAATACACGAAATTGGTAAGGACCGCGTGTGTAAAAACCGGCTATCAGGCCGTACGGACGTACCATGACATACATACAAACATACAGAGAAATTGTCTACCGAGGTCACTAAAATAGGGCTCGCTACGCTCGCCCCAATTAACTATCTGCATGTAAACGTAGATGCAGCATTATCTTTAATTGAGCAAAAATTGTAACTGTCATAATTATGATTTGAACCTCTCGTTTAAGACTTTGCCAGTGCATATATTCTTTGTTCTCACTTCACACTCACATATCACACACCTCACACACACCTCAACGTCACACGGCACACACACACGTACACACATGCAGGTTGAACGGTTGACTTATTGGATGTACTAGTTTCCCTGAGGACCATTGTGTATAATTGTAGTGAGCTCAGTTTGTTTATGGTTGCCACGTACCCTTAGGCAGGCCAACAGTCTGTGGCTGTAATAAAGAGGTGGCTTCTTTGCACAGGTTGGTGGAAACATATGCTAGGGAGATTTGAAGCTAATTGGTGTGGCTAGATCACAGACAGTCCTCATTAGTAGTGCACTGAGTCACTGACCAAGCATGCATATGTGGTGTGGGCTTAGCTTCCTCTGTGTGGGCTTAGCTTCCTATACAAATTGATTGTGGTGACCATACATGTTCTGTCAGACAAACCCACACAAGCACACAAACTAATTGCACGATTGTGTTAGAATTGCTTTCTCTTGAGTCCAGGCCGTCTTTTAGATTTGCAGGGAAGATGTGCTTAGCTTAGCTATGTGCTTAGCTTCCTCTGTATGTGCTTAGCTTCCTCTGTGTGGGCTTAGCTTCCTCTGTGTGTGCTTAGCTTCCTTTGTGTGGGCTTAGCTTCCTATACAAATTGATTGTGGTGACCATACATGTTCTGTCAGACAAACCCACACAAGCACACAAACTAATTGCACGATTGTGTTAGAATTGCTTTCTCTTGAGTGGCCGTCTTTTAGATTTGCAGGGGAGAGATTAAATGATCCCTAATTAAGAGCGTGCATTGAACATATTACCCTCCTCACAGAGTGGAGGGTGTGTTCTAAGCTGGAGGGATACAACCAGTCATTCACACCACTGACGACCATATTGCTAACTCTGAAATATAAATCATATCATCCATGTATTCACGCATGCGTTAAGTATTATAGTGAGCTCGATCAGTGCTGCATGTCGACTTGTTTATGGTGGCCAAAGAATGAATGAAGTCACTGTATAAATCTTAATATAATAATAATTATGATTTTATTTGCTCACTGCATGATTTTGTCGTTATTTCAATACTTTATTATATTGTGATAAAACCACACCTCCTGTGAATTGTAACCACACCCACAAACCACTCAGCGTTCAATTGTATGAGTGCGTAAATAATAGTAATAATTATAGGAATCCAGCTAAAATGTATAGAACGCAAAACTAAAATAAAGTAATAGAGATGTCTTAGAAAGTGGCAGCAATTAACAATAGTTTAGTTGGTGAGGTGTCCTTCAATTTCTAACCTCCTTACGATCATGTCCACATCATAACTATCTCCCTGCAGTGGACGAGCATAATTATTTACTGCTATACTGCATGCACAATGGCTACACAGGTAATGTACATGTACACACAACACAACATTGAACATGCAGTACAGTAAATAAATACTTGCCTTTTTAGATGCTTCTATAATCGAGATGAGCTTCTTCATACCAATGTGACACCTATAGAGAGAGGCACACAACGTCGGTAAATGGTCTCAATCCACACACACACACCACACTTATGCCTCCATAAATTATGTGTTTCGACCTATGTTAGCAGTCCACTCTCTATAATAAAACCACTGTTATTCTACCCAAGGGTAGCCATCACCATAATAATTATTATAGACAGCCTCCACTCTCTACACTGTATATATATACTTACGATTTCTTGGTAAATCTTTGTCTGAGTGCTTAGCTTGACTCATAATGATCATAATGAAATATACACAGGCTAACACAGTTGACTTGTTGGATGTACTGGTTCCCCCGAGGACCATTCGTATCACCACTCCTCATCGGAGGTTCCACCTGGAATTTAAGACAGAAATAAAACGAGTCCAAAGAATGTGAGAACATCATTATTTTAGTGTAGTGCTTGTGTGTGCAGTATTCAATTACTACATGTTTAAGCACTCTTTATCTTTTCCTGTACACACCGTGATCATACATGCGTGATCATACATGCACGTACATGCATGTGAATTATAGTGATCGAGCTCAGTTCTGAGAAACTTGTTTATGGTGGTCACAGTTGGGCAGACCAACAGGTGGCTGTAATAAAGATGTGGCTTGTTTGCTTGCACAGGTAGAACATAATTATGCTAGGGAGATTTGAAGCTAATTGGTGTGGCTAGACCCTCATTAGACAGTAATGAGTCACTGACCAAGCATGCATATGTGGTGTAGGCTTAGCTTCCTATACACAAGTTGATTGTACACAAATTGATTGTGGTGATGGTACACATTCTGTCAGACAAACCCACTCAAGCACACAAATAATCACACGATTGTGTTAGCTTTCTCCTCCTGGGTGGCCACCTTTTAGATGTCCAGGTAGAGTCTACCATTGGAAATTAAATGATCCCTAATTAAATGCATGCATTGAACATGTTATACCCCCCTCCCCCCAGAGTGGAGGGTGTGTTCTATCGTATTGGACAGAATCTGGAGCGGTACAGGCTGCATGGAACCAGTCGCTCACACCATTGACGACCATAATGCCAACTCTATATAAGGAATCAAATCATGATCATGCATCCATGTATTCTAATTATATGCGTTTAATTACAGTGAGCTCAGTGTTTAACTGATTTTGTAGTTATTTCAATACCTATCCAATACAATGTAATAAAACCACACCTTTTATAAAATTGTAACCACACCCACAAATCACTTGTTCATTTACACGTGCGTAAATAACAATAATAATTATAGGAAATCCAGCTAAAATGTATAGAACGCAAAACTAAAATAAAATATTCAGAGATGTCTTAGAAAGTGGCAGCAATTAATGCTATCAATAGTTTAGTTGGTGAGGTGTCCTTCAATTTCTAACCTCCTTACGATCATGTCCACATCATAACTATCTCCCTGCAGTGGACGAGCATAATTATTTACTGCTATACTGCATGCACAATGGCTACACAGGTAATGTACATGTACACACAACACACCATTGAACATACAGTACAGTATAAATACTTGCCTTTTTAGATGCTTCTATAATCGAGATGAGCTTCTTCATACCAATGTGACACCTATAGAGAGAGGCACACAATGTCGGTAAATGATCTCAATCCACACACACACACACACACTTATGCCTCCATAAATTATGTGTTTCGACCTATGTTAGCAGTCCACTCTCTATAATAAAACCACTGTTATTCTACCCAAGGGTAGCCATCACCATAATATTATAGACAGCCTCCACTCTTTACACTGTATATATATACTTACGATTTCTTGGTAAATCTTTGTCTGAGTGCTTTAGCTTGACTCATAATGATCATAATGAAATATACACAGGCTAACACAGTTGACTTGTTGGATGTATTGGTTCCCCCGAGGACCATTCGTATCACCACTCCTCGTCGGAGGTTCCACCTGGAATTTAAGACAGAAATAAAACGAGTCCAAAGAATGTGAGAACATCATTATTTTAGTGTAGTGCTTGTGTGTGCAGTATTCAATTACTACATGTTTATGCACTCTTTATCTTTTCCTGTACACACCGTGATCATACATGCACGTACATGCATGTGAATTATAGTGATGAGCTCAGTTCTGAGAAACTTGTTTATGGTGGTCACAGTGGGGCAGACCAACAGGTGGCTGTAATAAAGATGTGGCTTGTTTGCTTGCACGGGTAGAAACATAATTATGCTAGGGAGATTTGAAGCTAATTGGTGTGGCTAGACCCTCATTAGACAGTAATGAGTCACTGACCAAGCATGCATATGTGGTGTAGGCTTAGCTTCCTATACACAAATTGATTGTGGTGATGGTACACATTCTGTCAGACAAACCCACTCAAGCACACAAATAATCACACGATTGTGTTAGCTTTCTCCTCCTGGGTGGCCACCTTTTAGATGTCCAGGTAGAGTCTACCATTGGAAATTAAATGATCCCTAATTAAATGCATGCATTGAACATGTTATACCCCCCTCCCCCCAGAGTGGAGGGTGTGTTCTATCGTATTGGACAGAATCTGGAGCGGTACAGGCTGCATGGAACCAGTCGCTCACACCATTGACGACCATAATGCCAACTCTATATAAGGAATCAAATCATGATCATGCATCCATGTATTCTAATTATATGCGTTTAATTACAGTGAGCTCAGTGTTTAACTGATTTTGTAGTTATTTCAATACCTATCCAATACAATGTAATAAAACCACACCTTTTATAAAATTGTAACCACACCCACAAATCACTTGTTCATTTACACGTGCGTAAATAACAATAATAATTATAGGAAATCCAGCTAAAATGTATAGAACGCAAAACTAAAATAAAATATTCAGAGATGTCTTAGAAAGTGGCAGCAATTGATGCTATCAATAGTTTAGTTGGTGAGGTGTCCTTCAATTTCTAACCTCCTTACGATCATGTCCACATCATAACTATCTCCCTGCAGTGGACGAGCATAATTATTTACTGCTATACTGCATGCACAATGGCTACACAGGTAATGTACATGTACACACAACACAACATTGAACATACAGTACAGTATAAATACTTGCCTTTTTAGATGCTTCTATAATCGAGATGAGCTTCTTCATACCAATGTGACACCTATAGAGAGAGGCACACAATGTCGGTAAATGATCTCAATCCACACACACACACACACACACACACACACACAACATACACACACACACACACACACACTTATGCCTCCCTAAATTATGTGTTTGGACCTATGTTGTTAGCAGTCCACCCTCTATAATAAAACCACTGTTAGTCTACCCAAGGGTAGCCATCACCATAATGTTATAGACAGCCTCCACTCTCTACACTGTGTATATACATGTACATGTACTTACGATTTCTTGGTCAATCTTTGTCTGAGTGCTTTAGCTTGACTCTCAGAGAACGTGTACATACTGTTGTCAAGGAGACAAGCGAGGACCTCCCCTGCACTGCTCAGATAGGGTACATCTATACAGCTGTTGAATGCTCCTTGTAAACCAGTGAGCTCTAACACGTCGTCACTGAGACCAGTGGTGCCGATGATGAGCAGCTTGTGGGGGCCAGAGCGGGACTGTGTGTGTGGGGTGTGTGGGGGGGAGGTGGGGTGTGTGTGTGTGTGTACATATTTGACAAATTTGGGCCTGATCAAAACCTCAAGCTAAACAAATCATTTGAAGGCATAAGGGTGGAGTGTGTGTGTGTGTGTGTGTGTGGACCTACTTGTAGGGGGGGTAGTTTCCTGAGCAGGACGAGGAGGGACTGAAGAACAAGGTTGGAAAATCTCGGTCCAATAGCGACGTAATCTAAAGAGATAGACAAGACACAGTTAGCCAACAAGTACAAATACATATGTAGCTACCGAAATGGCTGGAAAATACGTAAGGCTATGATAATAGCCTATAGTTTGTCAAAACTGCTGGATTTTTCGACTTATCAAGGAACCTGTGTCTAAACAGATAATTGGAAAAGGTCATCATCTCGAGAGATATAGAATACTTCAATAATAGATTTCTACTACTATAGCTGCCAGCACCTACCCAATAGTCTCTCTATATCGTCGATCATGATACAGCTGAGCTCGGACTTGTACGCATCATCAAACACCTTCTTTATTGCCCCACATTTAGCACCCTCAGAGAAGCCAATCATGTTCTCAGGAGACAGCACCTGCGGCAGACCACGTAGAGCGGTGAATATTGATACTCCAGCACTAAACTATAATAAGCTTTTGTCGCATATAAAAGTATACTAAGTACTAAATTATATTAACCCCCCCCAAATAGTCACTCACTTTGACAAAAGGGAAGTTACACTGTTTAGCAATATGAGCAGCGAGGGCTGTCTTGCCACAGCCCGGATTGCCACGGAGAAGCAGACTAACGAGGGGCGTACGTTGGCTCTCAGACACTTGTCTCTTGGCAGCTTCCCCAACGTCCAGAATCTCATCAACTTGTGGCCCCCAAGGTACTATTCCTGCGAGTAGAGTATATCATATGACAAGTAGAGCTGTATAACAACCACAACTGTCCAAACAACAAAACCATATCAACTGAAAGAGTGAGCTCCTTTTAAAACTACAAAATTATTAAACAAATAACTAGAATTATAGCCTTTCCCCAAAAATTGAATTTTGGCACTTAGTATAAAGGATCCAACTTTAATGATTTTCAATGATTTTCTCGATTTTCTGAAAGCTCCTAGCACATGTGGTACTAACCATTCAGTACGTAGCTCTCCAGCTGTTTATCGCTGACACCAAACGCTGGCTTGAGGTCAAAGGACAATGCATGTTCAAAGTCAACCCTAGTTATTTTCAGTGCCTCTGCCTCTTCCGTGGTCACTGATACCTTGTCTTTAGCCTGAGGGGAGGTACGTGTACATATTAGCATGGCATAATATTATAGCGGGTAATTTTCAAGGGTCTAAATTTTCGCAAATTTCGCCAAGCTGCGAAATGTTCAATAATGCCTGTTCAATATACAACTATGCTAAAAAAACTGCTATCAGGAGGGAAAAGAAGTTATTGTAACACGAACCATAATTATTAGCATGATAGGGTTAAGGTTAGGTTAGCTGCTATTAGGCTGACTATACAGAAGTTCCACCCACCTGTACTAGCTTGTTCATGGCGGTGGACTGAGCGCTGCGTACAAGGCCCTCGATCTCAGCCCCACTGAAGTTACGAGTGCGTTTGGCCAGGTCCTCCAGGTCTACGTCAGTACCCAGTTTATTGAACTTGGCCATCTGGGCCGTGTGTATGCGCAGGATCTCGAGGCGTCCATTCTCGTCAGGGAGACCTGGGGACAGGGGGAGGGGCCTCGTTAAAACACGTTCATTGGGTACATAGAATAATTATCATGATATATGGTACAGTAGAGGCCAAAATAAAGTTTCTATTTCGTTTGCGTAGTACTCTGCGTTTGTTTTGATTCCGTTGCACGCAAGCAAAACAATCGTTTTGGTGCATGTGCACTCAAGCTTGCAATAGTGTGTTGACTTACACAAACCGCTAATTGGATTCGTAGTAATTAAGGTAATTGCTACATGGTTTAGTGTAAACAACGTAACCACGAAACTGCAGCGTAGTACGTGCGTAGGCGGAACCGAGCAATAAGGTACGGAATGGCCGGATTTCGGCAGATACAAAAATATACAAATCGCAAGTTAACAATCACTACCACACGCCCACGCCCACACACCCACACCACACACGCCCACCCACCTATCTCCATCTGCACCTCCAGCCTGCCAGGTCGAAGGAGAGCCTCGTCAATCATGTCTTTACGATTGGTCATCCCAATCACAAGGATGTTGTTCAACTGCTCCACTCCGTCCATCTGGAGGGAAAGACAAAGATCGTATTGAAAAAGCATCCATTTACTGAAGAAAATGAACAAAAGCAAATTGCTGATCTAAACACACCATATTGTACCGCTATCAAGCAGCTACTAAATGAATATTTTAGCTTAGAAATTAGACGTTCCCAACACAAGTTATGGACAAAATTTACAGTTAGCTTGGCAAAAACAGTTATTTTGTATGTATACCTAAACTTTATAAACCCTCACACAACACATCCGCCCACACCACACACACACGCCCACACACCTTAGCGAGGAGCTGGTTGACGACTGTATCATGGACACCAGTGCTACCAGACAAGGAACCACGGGAACGACAGATAGCATCAATCTCGTCAAATATGATAATGTGTAAAGCACTGTTGATGCCCATCTTCTTTTGATCCTTTTCTGCCTCCTCAAACAAACCACTGGAAAAAAGATTTGGAGTAAACCGATAATAAAGTTGCATGCCTGTGTGTGTATGTGGGCGGGGTGTGGGGTGTGGGTGTGTGGTGGGCGGGCACTTACCGCACATTTGCCTCCGACTCTCCGACATACTTGTTCAGAATTTCTAGAAAAAAGAAAAAGACAATAAAGCTACGTACAATGAAGTTTTTATCCAAGCATCTTTTTTAGGGTGAATTAAAGATGGCTACTGTAACTAGTGAAAGAGATTGCTGTGTGTGTGTGGGCGGGTGTGTGTGTGTGGGGTGGTGGTGTGGGTGTGATCTACTATACTATACCTGGTCCATTGATAATCTTAGGTTCTCGTGCATGCAACATCTGACCAATCTTCCGTGCCATCAGAGTCTTGCCAGTACCTGTGGGAATGAGTGGGCGGTGAGGAATGAGTGGGCGGACACTATAGGCTCTGTACACTAGTCTACACACTGCAGAGCAGCATTAATTTTTAGCTTTAAAAAATCAATTTTAAGTGAAGTGAAAAGAGGTTGTACATGACCACACCCACCTGGTGGGCCGAACAACAAGATCCCTCGGACGTGTTTCATGCCAAGCTGTTCCACAATATCCGGTGGAAAAACTCGCGAAGCAAAAGCTCTTCGAAATATGTCAGAGAATTCTTTATCCAGACCACCAATCCCCATCTGGTTGAAGTCCCAGTCCGGGCTTATGATGGCAACGTGGGCGGAGTCTCCCTTGTGCCGTCCAACCAGCTGCACCGTAGACTCCTACACATAATCATATGATATAAAACAGAGATAATGAGAAATGTAGGGGATAGAAAGATCGTACGTAGATAATACGAGAAATGTGAACTCACGCTTGACCTCTCGAACACAACCCTCGAGTTAGTGTACAGTAATCCACACTTCTTCTGTAGAACAAAATTGAATGCATTATGCTCACATTTCATACGGTTGATTTTACTTTTTTTTCAGACGACTTTTCTCCCTTTTTGAAACCAGATACATCCTCGGCTATAGGGAAGTATATAGTAACTGTAACAACAATGTACAAATGTGGTATAAGTGCCCGCCCACCACACCCTCACACCCCGCCCACACACCTGTGATGTGGAGTACTTTAGCCTTGAATATGAGGTTGTTGAACTGTATGGTCACTAGTTGATCGATACAGAATGCATTGTCGACAAACTTGCTCACAAAGAGTGGAGCTAGCTCATCAGTATTGACAGCTGGCTGGGCCTTCCTGCAGACACATGTACAGTGTATAAAGTGCAATGGTGTGTGTTTCAATTTTAAACCAATCACTGATCTACATTAGATAGACTTTTCAAAGAGCTACAAAATGCATCTTTAATTCTGAAATGACTAACTCAAGTTATGACCACTCAAAATTAGCTATCAAGATAGGCCTATTTTGGAAAAATCACCCATGCCTTTTCTTCAAGAATGGATATTTCAATCCGAAAGCAATCACTGATCTAGCTAGATATATAGGCCTTTCAAAGAGCTACAAAATGCATCTGTTAAATGCACAATCCTATATCTCAAGTTCTTGAGTACCGTGCAATCAGAACTCACTTCTGTTTGTGGAAGAAGTCAATCTCCACGGTGATGACCCCAATGAGGTTATCCTGCCTGGGTATGAGGAGTGGCTCCAATGACAGACGTTGGTCTAAACCCACCTCCACCCACTCACGCTGTAATTAGAGGTGCCTCGTTAACTATACAAGCTCTTGTATATAAGCACTACATTGTATAAGCACGCATGTTATATAAGCACTACATTGTACACAAATTACTGTACAGTGAAGCTCGTCTATTGTGGTGTCCCTATAAGTAGACAACCCTGTATAATACAGCCAGGTTAATGGGTCCCAAGTCTCCATAGCATGTGTTTGGACCTGTGTTAGCAGGCCACCCTCTATAATACAGCCACTGTTAGTCTACTCAAGGGGTGACTACAATAACAGTTCACACATAGAGTACCTGTAGCTGACTCAGCCCAATCTTATCTTTGGCTATCTTTGGATCTCTACTCTTCTCCACAGTGAGGTAACAGACACCATGACTCTTACTGTCTACCTTACCATAGAATGGCTTGCCGGTTTCAATACTGAGAGGGAAAAATAAATGAGCGTGTATAATATAAATGTTTCATTATCTCCCAACTATTTATGTAACGGTAAATATTACACATGAAACGCTCGAACTAACGATTAAGGTAGCGTAACGCTATGACTACAAGTGGGGGGTGGTCCATACACATCGTATACACGTATGTAATACAACCCACCGAGCGAACTTTGGGTTATTGTGGTTGACAACAGCACGATTCTTGAGAGAATACTCATTCACACTGCTCTGTACGGTCAGTTCAATGGTAGCCATTCCAACAACAACTCTGTATGTAGCTGTATATCTAAATATCTAGAGATAGTAAATAAATACTGTCATGTCACTGTACTGTTGTTTACCCTTCAGTGTTGCACAGTCAGCAATTATTATGAATTCAAAGACGATCTTTACCTGTATATACAGAAAATCGAACGATTGGTAAGGATCGTCTCACATTTTTAATTATCAGAGAATATTATTATTATTGCCTGCACCATTATAAAAAATAATGATGTATCTCCAACCACAAAGCCATAAATATACACACACGTAATATTTTCATTCAACAAAATTAATCCCTATAATAATAATCCCTATAATAGCAGAGCAGTTTTTGTGCATGTTCGCCAATAATTATAATTATGCTATGATGAAGAAGCTGGCAACAAAATATCAGGGTCATCCAAATCAAGATCTTGTAAGTTGTCAATATCAAACAACGATTCGTCCACCGTAACGTCTTCATTCTCATCCACTGGTAAATCTCCAACATCAAATAGTGATTCGTCGATTGGCACGTCTTTGTTAGGCTCTGTTGAAGACGATGGTTGGTCCGTAGAGGAAACCTTAGTAGTGCTAGTCCCAGCCGGTTCTGTGAGAAAAACCAAGATTATGTGATTTTCGTATTGTAGAGCATCATATGAAAATAATAATTTTTTATCGGCGGAAAAAAAAATTACCCGCTATACTGAAATTAATAATTATTATTAACTGATAACGAGATTGAACGGACCTGTTTGATTGGTCGCTTGTCCCTGTGATCTCACATCTCCACTATTAATGGGTGTGGGCGTGGCTAACTTGGACACAGCCTCCAGGTCAGAGAGGTCAACACCACCTCCCACATAACCACCCTCCTGTGTGTGTGTGGGTGTACATGTATGTTGACGCACTATGACCTCTCACCTCCTCGTCCGAGTCTCGGGTTTCCAGGGTTATCACACCCCCACCGTCGTCCTCGTCATCATCCTCCACCATGTTGGGGTTAAAGGTGAACATCTCCCTACCACTAATACCGTGAGTACGACCCGCCTTGAACGCCTCTTTACGAGAATCTTCTTCTTTGAACCGTTTTTGCTTCTTTTCGTCAATCTGTGTGTGTGTGTGTGTGTGTGTGTGTGTGTGTGTGTGTGTGTGTGTGTGTGTGTGTGTGTGTGTGGGGGGGGGGGTTGATTAATAGCAAAGCTGTAAAATTGAGCTGTAAATATTATTGAGCAGTACCTTAGTTTTCTTCCATTCTAGAAATGTTTCCAAGGTAACCCTGGTGAGGTTCTTACCAGAGCCAGCCAGTTGGTCTCTCTGAGGGCAAGAGACAGTATCAAGTAACAACATTATTCATATTATACCATAATACTGGTAATGCATAAAATATTTGTTAGTTTGCCCAATTTGTGTTTCTGTCTTTCTTTTATTGTGCCAAATTTTGTTGGCCAACTACGCTAAATAGTAAAGTCAATTATAGATCAAACCCCAGACTGCATGGCTTGGCAATGCCATTATAAATAACCAGCTCTTCAGAGTCGGCCATTACAAGAGGCTCCACTACACACACCTCATTCTCGACCAGTTCTTCTAGAGTAATGGAATCCTGTGCCTGCAGTTCTTCTTGCTCCTTGAGGGCTTTCTTGAACACGAACCCCTGGGGTAGAGCGTGGCGGTATATGCAGCGCTCTCCATTAGGGCACTCCCAGAACCAGCCATACACAGCCTTCTCAATAGCTTGAAGAAAATGCCGGCAAACCTACAGCAAAAAAAGCTTAGGTAAATGTTAGCATAATCATGACAAGACATCAATTTAGTGCAGACAGATGGATGTAAATATGAGTGGATACCCTATAGCGGGTACATTTCGAGGGTATAAAATTTTGCGGAAATGCCTTTAGAAAGGTTTTCGCGGATTTAATTTTCGTGGAATAGCAGCCATTTTGCAGCATGCATGTGTGCGATACTAAATTGATCGCGGTACATTATGAACAAATTGATCGCGGTACATACTGAGCCAGCGAAAACCACAAACACTTATACCCTCGAAATATACCCGTTAATACGATCGTTTTTCTTACAATGTCTGTTTTTTGTTTTATTTTGGTGGATTGTTTTTTTTCCACTACTTCTTTCAACTTGTGCTCGTCCCACTTGTCAATAGTGTCTGCAGGAAATAAGAGAGTATTATAATTATATTGAAGTAAAATAGACAGAGACAAAATGTAAAAATTAAAAAGGCAGCTAATTATAAAAATGACACGAATCAGTACTCCCACACACGTACACAATAATGCCACGCCCCTAGTTACGCCCTTAGTTACCTTCCTCCAGCTCATCGTCCCTTGAGTCCACGTACATGGACCTCTTCTCCACCTTTCCCTCGAGGCTCAGGTCATGAGAGAACTTACACTTGTCTCCCTTGGTACATTGACCTTGTTTGAAGAACAAGCACAGTACTGATTTGGGATCAGCTCCAAGAGAGATCTTCTGCTGTACTGGTCGGAACAACGAGTCAAATTCAGATCTTTCTTTCAGCTTTTCCAATTTGTCTTTCTGTAGAAAAGAAAGAATTAGTACATGTATCCCCCACCCACACACACACACACCACACACACACACTATAAATAACAAATCTTGGATTGAAAGAGCTCCCTCCTTCTAAGCTTTTAGAATATCGTTGCACAAAAAATCAAGTTATGGCTGTTTGAAGATCAGGTTTACACTAGAAAACTGGCCATTAGCGGAAATTATTAAGCATTACCACTCGTACATTACAACACCCCTCCTATCACCTAGTAGCCATGCCCCCTCCACTCAGGCCACACCCACCTTAGCCTGGAACTCATCAGCCTCTCTCTTCTGTTGACTAGAGCCTCCGAACTTGACCTGGTTGGTCACCTGCTTGATGAACACTTGTTGTTTCTTGCCTTTCTTGTTCTTGATACCAAACGTCTTGTCCTGTGTGTGTGTGTGTGTGTGTGTGTGTGTGTGGTGTGTGTGGGCGTGTGTGAGGGTGTGTGTGGTAGAGAGCTTAGGACGGGCATTATTCATACCGAGGGGTCCGACACTCCGTGAAATCTTGTACACCTACTTTTGAAATCTTTTGAAATCTCATAAAATCTCATGAAATCCCGAAATCTTGAAATCTCTGAAATCCCACCTTTGACCTCATTTTCCGTAATCTTATTGTAATCTCAGTGTCATGCCTTAACTAGATGGGCGTGGCCTGTCTACAAAAAGGGGACAGGCACGCCCATCTATGCCTTGATTGCATCTGCTCACAGTGCAAGTGCTAGTGCAAGTGCTAGTGCATCCATGACCGAGGTGCATGACTAGTGCAAGTGTTGAATGACGGTAGAACTTTCAATCTTCAACCCCAGTGATGCTCTGTGAAATCTTTGAAATCTTTGAAATCTCTGAAATCTTTGTGAAATCTCTGAAATCTTTGTGAAATCTCAAGATTTTGAAATCTTGTACGCTAAACATTACAGTGTCGGACCCCTCGTTATTCATACACTAACACACAATTTAAGCTTATAGTTTATAAAAACAGTGATTTCAGAGTGCCGTGTGGTATAATACATTCTACATAATTCCTGCAATTCTTGCCTCAATGACTTTTTCTCTTTTTTTCTCGACCGTCTTTTTGTTGGGACCTTGCTGGGTCGCTTGTTTCTTAGGAGGCATTTCTGTAGCACTGAGTACACGCAGGAAGAGGAGAGGATAATTCACAGACTAGACACAGAGAGGTAGCTTCTCTAATTTAGCGAATAAGTTGTGGAAAACTCAGCCCCACGTGGAAAAGCAATATTGAAGCGTAAATAAAGATGGCTGAACAAGATGAAGAGATATTTGAAATCAATGATTTCACAAACGCCACAGAATGGGAAAGGTGAGGAGGTCATTTCCAGCCTGTCCCTAATAGCGAGTGGGTAGATGGTGTACTCAAGTGTCTGTATAGCATGGTACACGGACTGGTATTAAAGAGATCGGTAATTTGTAGTATCGTAAGACCTCGATTTAAAGTGACACTTATTAATTACGTTCTGGACACTATAATTATGGGCGAAAGATCGCATATTTAGAGTGTCACCTTAAATCGAGATCTTACGGTACCTGCCACGCCCTCCTCTTCAATTGTAATACAGTCATGTAGGTATGCGATTCTTTCATTTTCGGTTTCAATTCTGTTAACTTTGTCCCCACAGTTTCATAGCAGCTATAGAGCAGGTGATGCATCAGTGGGGACTGGCGGGAGGAGACCAGCAACACCAGGTATAGTATAGTACTGCCATATATCAGCATGAAAATTGCGAATTTTTCGTTGCTCGAATTCAATAGCTTCCGTTATTATTTTCTGCAGGAGGGGGTGACTGTTGCTAAGCAACACAGGAAGGTAGAACGAGTGAGCTATTGCGGTCGAACATTCGTTATCTCATTAGAGGTAGGCGGAGCCTCGTGTTCTGACCACACCCACTCCAAGCGCAACAAGCACTGGGGAGTGGCTATGAGAGAGATGATGGATAACAGCGCTGACTTCCCACCCAAAGCACATCACCTGACTAGATGGTGAGGACGAAGTATCGTATAGCGAGTTATTTTCGTATAATGGACATTATCGTTTTTTTGTACCAGCCCACCATTATCCCACACCCACACCCACACACTCCGCCCACACCACCCCATACACAGGTACGGACTGTCACAGTTTGTCCTCCTAGCTCCGGGGGAGGGGGAGAGTGCTCTCATGAGTCAAGCACAAGCCAAGCTCATGATTAGCTCTGTCTCTGTTGCCGTTAGCAACACATCTTGGTGAGCAGCGAGTACAAAACTCCGAGTAAATGTGCAGTACATGTTGTAGGGGTGTGGCCAGCATTGTCTCCGAGTGTAGGGGTGTGGCCAGCATTGTCTCCGAGTGTAGGGGTGTGGCCAGCATTGTCTCCGAGTGTAGGGGTGTGGCCAGCATTGTCTCCGAGTGTAGGGGTGTGGCCAGCATTGTCTCCGAGTGTAGGGGTGTGGCCAGCATTGTCTCCGAGTGTAGGGGTGTGGCCAGCATTGTCTCCGAGTGTAGGGGTGTGGCCAGCATTGTCTCCAAATGTAGGGGTGTGGCCAGCATTGTCTCCGAGTGTAGGGGTGTGGCCAGCATTGTCTCCGAGTGTAGGGGTGTGGCCAGCATTGTCTCCGAGTGTAGGGGTGTGGCCAGCATTGTCTCCGAGTGTAGGGGTGTGGCCAGCATTGTCTCCAAATGTAGGGGTGTGGCCAGCATTGTCTCCGAGTGTAGGGGTGTGGTCAGCATTGTCTCCGAGTGTAGGGGTGTGGCCAGCATTGTCTCCGAGTGTAGGGGTGTGGCCAGCATTGTCTCCGAGTGTAGGGGTGTGGCCAGCATTGTCTCCGAGTGTAGGGGTGTGGCCAGCATTGTCTCCGAGTGTAGGGGTGTGGCCAGCATTGTCTCCGAGTGTAGGGGTGTGGCCAGCATTGTCTCCAAATGTAGGGGTGTGGCCAGCATTGTCTCCGAGTGTAGGGGTGTGGCCAGCATTGTCTCCGAGTGTAGGGGTGTGGCCAGCATTGTCTCCAAATGTAGGGGTGTGGCCAGCATTGTCTCCAAGTGTAGGGGTGTGGTCAGCATTGTCTCCAAATGTAGGGGTGTGGCCAGCATTGTCTCCGAGTGTAGGGGTGTGGCCAGCATTGTCTCCGAGTGTAGGGGTGTGGCCAGCATTGTCTCCAAGTGGTGGTTATTTCCATTCCACAAATCTCGATTTTAACGTTTTTTTTACTTTTCGGGGACAAAGTATTCGTGGTTCAACAATATTGAGACATTTCGTGGGTAATATTTTCATGGTAGCTAGCTTGCACTGCAGGTAAAGGTAGGCAAGGTCCCTTCATTCGTGGGTAAAACAGACCTCCAACCACGAAAACCACGAATATTTTGCCCCCCACGAAAATTACACGCTATACGGTAGTAAACTAGCTTATTTTAAGGCAAGATGCATTAAATGTTACCGTTACCTCCCCCCCTCCCCGTGTGTGTAGTGTGACCCCTGTGTTCCGTTACCTCCCCCTCCCCATGTGTGTAGTGTGACCCCTGTGCTCCGTTACCTCCCCCTCTCCATGTGTGTAGTGTGACCCCTGTGTTCCGTTACCCCCCTCCCCACGTGTGTGTGTAGTGTGACCCCTGTGTTCGTACAAGTTCATCAGAAGTGGCGTCAAGTGTACGTGGGCGTGGCTGAGTGTGGGGATGTGCGGGTTGACTATCACATGATCCACCTACGACACACGCCCACTCATTTCGGGCACCTCTCCGGACTACTGGAGCTATTCAAGGCTAAACTGGTGACTCAGCAATTTTGCCATAATTTTAGTTCTGTTGGTCCAATAACATTAATTTTATGATTTTCTGAAAGCTTAGAGAGGCGTTTCAGATAATGTCAAAAATCTAAATTGATTTGTTAAAAATAAATATTATGTGTGTATTCTCTACAGAAGTGTCCTGTTGATCAGATGGATCCAGTGCAGATTGCAGCTCGTCACACGTATGTGCTCAACCAGTGGAGTCTAGAAGATTGGCCTGTAGAGCCGCTAGGTGGGTGTGGTCCCATGTGTCATGTGACCTACGCCATGTACACCCGCTCGCCCCCTCCTCCACAGATGGTGCAGAGTGTGAGGGTGGTGGAGTGGACTATGGGAGGCTGTCCATTGGAGCCATCTCTGATCCAATAGAGTGAGTCTATAATTATATACCGTACAGCTGGTAATTTTCGTGGGATAAAAAATTCATTGAACTTGATTGATTTTCGAATTAATTACGTGCGTGCGTTCTCTGTTAGGAAAATGTTTGTCAATGTCACCTTGCCCAAGGAAATAGCGAATATTTTACCCCACGAAAATTACCTGCTATACGGTATAATAGTTATACGCTGTGTAGGTAGTTCATCATTCAATGGCTGCTCTCTATATAGGGAGCTCCACTTATCAGCCGTGTGGCCAAACCTTAGTGAGGAGACTGTGGCGGACACACAGGAACATAGGTACAGTCTCCATACAACCCTGTATGTTCACTTCACTTGAAATAAACTGTAAAAGACAGAGATGCTACTCTACTTGACGTCAGACTAGTGTACACAGCTTATAGTGTGGTCCCACTGTGTACACTGTAGCTAGTGTACAGAGCCTATAGTGTGGTCCCACTGTGTGCACTGTAGCTAGTGTACAGAGCCTATAGTGTGGTCCCACTGTGTGCACTGTAGCTAATGGTATGCATTTTAAGTATAGGTGAAAAAGTTGTCAGCCATTACAACCTAATAAGTTATCTCCCCCCTTTCTTGTAGTGCCCTGAAGCCCACACATTATAACATACATGTTCATGTAGTACTCCCCCTCACACACACACACACACACACACACCCCCCACACACACACACACACCCACACACACACCCACACACACACACACATACACACACACACATACACATACACACACACCCACACACACACCCCCCCACACACACACAGTGTCCTAAAGCCCACCCACGCACCAGTGTGGAGTGTAGTGTGTGGATTAAGTGAGGGCTGTCAGTGCTTCCTCTCCGAGCAGCTAACAGCATTCCTCAAGCTCTGTTACCATAACGAAGCTATCAATGAACTGCTCGGAGGTAGAGCAACGCAGGAGGGCTCTCCAGCAGGTACGTAAGTGGGTGTGGCTTAGCGTGTACGCAAGAAATGTAGGTTAATTGGTAATTGGCAATTTTCTGTTCTGCACTGCAAGTCAATTGGTGTAGTGCACGTGATGACTACCGTAAAACCTCGATTTAAGGCGACACGTTTTGCAAAAGTAGAGTTTTAATGTCCACAAAAAAAGGAATTTATATGGGCGAAATGTCCAAGTGTCGCTTATTTAGAGGGTCGCTTTAAATAGAGGTTTTACGGTAGATAGCTTTGGGTTTGGTTTGACCAGTACTCTGTATGTGTCTTGTAACTGTACTTAGCCCAGGCTCTACCTACTCTACAGGCACTCCTGGTTATTCCACGGCTCTGAATAGACTCACGGCACCACCGGCTGCTAACATGGCCTCTCCCTATCTACCCGCAAGGATGGTGGGCGGGGCCGAGTCTCAGACCACACCCACTTTACAGGAGGCTTTGAGCAACGAAGAACTAGAGGCAGTGCTTAAAGTTAGTTAAAACTGTGCAAAAATAAAATTATATTCAATTGCTTTTTTCTAGTGCTTGTTCCCGGAGGCGTATCAGGACAACCCGCCCACTCCACACACACCCACACCCTCACACACTGACCCCCTGGTGAGCAAGTTAAAGAGCGCCCCCCTCCACAGCCTCAGCTCACGTCTAGCCAACACTATGTGCTTAGTCAACAAGGAACACGGTGAGGAAGTCTTAGAGTATCAAACATATGCTATTTTGTGATTTTTGAGCTATTTACAAGACGCAAAAATACTTATAACCAGTTCAAGCGCAATTCAAGCCCAAGCGCAGTATGACATCATGATCCTTGCTAGAACGCAAAGTCTGCTAATTTGGTTCATTTGCAAAAAATGGTTTTTCATCCACCCAAAATGTTATAGCTTTTTTCTAACAATCTTTCCCGGAAAGATCGTACTTTCGAAATATACCCGCAAGCGCTATATATAATTATGTATACGATGCATGGTTACTGGAATATCTGTAGCTGCTCTAGTACCTTGCCTCGATCCCTCCTTCTCTCTTGTGTAGGAGTGAGGGGCCTTGCTCTGGTGTGGTATGAACTGGTGCAGGAGTTGAGATATCGCTGGGAGAATGGCGTACAGTTGAGAGAGTAAGTCAACTACTGGGGGGGGAGGTACAGCTGGTCGTTGTGTATATTGTGCAGGGCTGCATTGAGGGGGGGGGGGGGGCGAGGGGGGTAATTCTCCCCCCCCTGGGCACAGTTTCGCCCCTCCCCTAGGATCTGGCAGATTCATTTGTACTGCTATAATTCTGATGACTTCGCCTCTCCTACATTTTTAAATTGCCCAATTCACCCCCTTGTTCTGATCCAAAATCCTGGATGCATCCCTGTTGTGCATACAGAGATGCCCACACTGGTCGGTGGTTGGTACTAACCACCTCTAACAGCCATAACTTGAATTCCGTTGATCCAAAATCAAAATTTTTATGATTTTCTGAAAGCTTAGAAAGAGACCTTTCAAATGATGTGTTAAAATCAAAATTTCCTTGGGGCCATAATTTGTCATTTTTCGGCCTTGGACCATGGGCTATTTATTATCCATGGTACGGCCAAAATGACGAACACTTTTATCTCTCAAATATGAACTTTGATGATACCATTTGAAAGGTCTCTTTCTAAGCTTTCAGAAAATCATAAAATCGTTGAAATTGTATACACGAAATTTAAGTTATGGCTGTTGGAATTCCCAAACCATGTTAATGGCCAGGGAAGCACCAAACATGTGGAAACTAAACAGTTACAGTCTGCCAGTACACAACCTGACTCCGCACTGTATACAGTAGGCTTGTATACTAATACTCCCCTCCCCCCCCCCCCCACACACACACACACATACACACACCCACACACCCACACACACACCCCCCACACCCACACACCCCCACACACACACACACACTAGTTTGCCTGAGGGGTCACCTGACATGGGTTGCTGTCTCCTACATCAGAAACTGCAAATGCTCAACTGTTGTATTCGACACAAAATATCTCACGAACAGAAACTCAATACTCCAAATATTCATTCCAATTCTCAAACTTCCATTCTCGATACAACAAATTTATCATCCATGGAATTTCAAACACCCAACACAAGTATTCACTCGGCATCACATGACTTTAAAGAAAAGTCACATGATAGTACTGACAGCGATAGTGACGAGTTTTTTGAAGCTATGGAGTCCCATGGCGATGACGTTGCCATGGATACATCGGAACAATCTGACGGTGTACCGGTCGAGATTAAGGAACCTCGTGATGCCTGTGAGGGGAGTGGTGTGGGCGGTGTGGATAGTGTGGGGGCGTTGAAGCCGTGTGGGGACCTGGTACTGGTTGCTACTGGCAACCGACTGTTTGTACCCATCACCCAGGTAATACCATATAGCGGGTAATTTCCGAGGGTCTATGAATTGCTATTATTTTTTGTGAATTTCATATGTATATAATTATTATTTTTAAGGATATCAGTTTTTTAGCGGACTTATTGAACATGCATTTTTGTAGTTTGGTTGAACGATAATGTCACATGACCTTGTACTGCCACGCCCCTTTTAGGATCACACTCCGATGACGGAGGACATGTTCACAGAGCAGGCTAATGTACTCTCACGTCTGGGTACCTCAGAGGAGGCAGCAAAGGTTCGGGCAAAGATGCAGAGCTCGTCCCTCCTCTCCGACATGCAAGCCTTCAAGGTGAGTTTATATAATAATACGTACATTTATCGTGAACATCTTTCAACAGCCATAACTTTAGTATCGTTGAACCAATGTCAAATTTTTATGTGTTTTCTAAAATATATATTTTTTGCTCTCTGTGTAGGCGGCCAATCCCGGCTGTTTATTGGAGGATTTTGTGCGATGGTATTCTCCACGAGACTGGATCGAGGACGAGGACACGCCCACTCCACCTGGCACGCCCCCTCCACCTGCCACACCTCCTCCATCTGGCACACCCTCTCCACTTGTCACACCCCCTCTACCTGTCACACCTCCTCCACTTGACACGCCCACGATCCAGTCACCTGATGCATCACATAACCAAACAGAGAGCAGTTCCGACTCTCCGATATCCAAACTGGAAGTGAGTGTGAGTGCTGACCCAGCAGACGGATGGGAGGGGGAGGACTGGGCCGTTATTGAGTCAGACAACGAGGAGGAGGTTACAAATAAAGAAACAGAGGCTGAACCAACACGGGTGAGAAGCTCCTAGACAAGATAATTTTAATTAACTAATTTGGTGCCCATGTTTGGTTGTTAACTAAATAAAGTAGTTTGCACATTCACTCCCACCCCCTCCCCCCCCACACACACACACACACACACACACATTCACTCCCACCCCCTCCCCCCCCACACACACACACACACACACACATTCACTCCCACCCCCTCCCCACACACACACACACACACTGCAGTGTGTGAAAGGTCACCTCTCTACTCGTATGCTCCAACCTGACAACCTCTGGGTGGAGGCGTGGCTATCGACCACACCCCTTCCTGCATATAAACAAAAGAGGCTGTTTGATGATACAAGAGAAGCCGAAAAACTGCTTCACTTTCTGGCCGGACTATCACCATGCCAACTGGCACTGTTGCTAATGCCCTCCCTCCTACACTCGGCCATAGCAACTATCATGAGCAGACAAGGTACAGTACAGTATAATACTATATACAATGAATGGCGACCATTGTCTATAGTGTCTAGCAAATTTATTCGATGTTTTAAAGCTATAGCACTGTGACACTCTTACACACAATTTTTTTTCAAATCGCTTATTGCTCACACACTCCCACACCACACACACTACCCACACACCACACACACCACACACACACATACAGAGAAGCAACCCCTCGCTGCTGTAGACAGTCTACTACAAGATGTCATATCCCTACTAGCCACAGAGCAGCAGCCATCGCTTGACTCACTACCAAGATATCAGGTACTAGACAACGGCGCCATAATTATTTGGTTTTTTAATATTTTCATTTGACTGCTCATAAAGTTCAAAATAAATGCGTAATGTATCACTGTAAAAAATTCCACTGCAACTTTTGAAATGTACGTACAGTCAAGGTTGCTGTTGTTTCAACCCCCTTCTCTTTATAGGAGTGTATTAATCTGCTCTCTCAAGCCGAGCATTTGCTGGCAGCTGCTCAATCCCTCAGGGCAAAGCTCTACCAGGTACTGCAACAGTGTATGCTATCACTAGAATGTTTTGTGCAGTAGCTGTTTCATCAGTAGTACATGCAATGATAACTATAGTGAAATGCAAATGTTTACAGTAATGTAATTTTAATCTCTGTAAACCTAGAACCTTTTTGCAGTCTTACATCATGAGATGCTCGAGTAGGGTCATGTGATGCTCGAGTAGGGTTCTTTAGTTACATGTATAATTTATCGTTGTTAGCTCAATTGTGTTGTCAGCCCTTTTCTTTTCAATGTACATCATATTTTCGTATACGCCCACTCCACTCCCTCACACATGCACACAGGGTCTAGAGCTGAGTGGAGATAGTGTGAGTAGTGAGGGTGGTGGGCGTGGTGAACTAGAGGTCAGTGCAGAGGTTATCCTGACGGGTTCAGAGCTTGTACTGACTAACCCCACGTCTAGTGTAACAGGGAGGGCTCTCATGGGTCTCCTCACAGTTCAAAGTGCAGCGGGGGTGAGTGGGGGGGGGGTTATTCATTGCTATGTAAATTGTATACTGGTAACACTACTTGCAAATTTGATGAGTTGAGCATACCATTTTAAAGAGCTGCTTTTAAGCTTTCAGAAAATTCCAAAATTATTGAAATTGGATGATTGCAACACAAGTTATGGTCGTTCAAAGATGCTATAATAATAATTATAGACACAGTCTCGTGCAATTACTATAATTAATTTATTACAGGAGCTGGAGAATATATCGCTGACTCTTGACGAAAGCGTTCCCTCTGTAACCACGGAAACCTACCCACAACCGAGCGGCAAGGAGTACATACTGAGGTCTACTATACCAAGCCATGCCCCCTACTCCACCCCCTCCCCGCAGAGACTGTTCTGTGTGCTCACAAGAGGAGAGTTCAGATTAGCTGGAGCGTTCTCCAAAGACACTAAACTAACTTAACTCTCCTTATCTCTGTTTGTTCGGTTTTTGTTTTTATTTGTTTGCTTATTGTGGAGAATGTGAAATTGTATATTTTATTGGTATGAGTGCCAGTCAGTGTACTGGTGGTTTGTGTATGTGTGGGTTGGATAAGCATATCTTTGTTGGACGATCATTACCCATTATAATAGTTTCAGTACACTACAGTATGGGTTTGTTCAGGTATGTGACTGCTTTCACAGGTAAGATAATATATTGTATATTAATATTCTATATAATCAATTCAATGCCCCCCTCCAGCAATCGTCCTAGCAACAATCGGTGTGCTGTTGTATAGGAGAAGACGTTACGCCCACACACACTCCACACAAAACTCTCCCCCTTCCGAAGACTGCCCTCGTGGCCACGTCAACAGCCGTTCTCTACTAAACGCTTACAAGGTGACAGTTGTGAGGACAATAGAAGAGTGTGAGCGATTCCTCCAAAATAGCGTTCCAGGCCCAGTGAGAGTGGTCGGTTTGGACTGTGAGTGGCGTGGGCCCGGCTACCTCAGCCGAAAACAGCATTCTAATGATGACTACGAGTCTGAAGAGAGTGAATCAAAGGATTGTCCTGTGGCACTGTTGCAGCTGGCATTCCCCAATGGAGAGGTGGTTCTGGTCCGGCTCTGTCAAATGAAAGGGATTGGACAAACTTTGAGAGACTTACTCACTAACAGAAGGTGATATTTGTCAATGTAATTCCCCACTTTCTCGATCGCCCTTTCTTCCCCAATTATAATTAATAGCAGATTTCACAGCTAGATCATATTTCATATACTTCCATTTGTAACATCGTGTATATAATTATTTTATATAGTGTGCTGAAGTTTGGGGTCGGTATTAGCAACGATGTGAGTAGACTAGCAGCCGCCATTGGAGTGATCACTGCTGGCTGTGTAGACCTGCAACACATCGCTGTGAGGTGTGGGATAAGGTCAGTCACTATACATCTATCATATCACCCATATCTACCTCACTTGTTTTAAAAAGCAGAAATGCATTTGCGATTTTTGGTCTTTTCGCAAAAATATAATCGCAATCCTTGCCAAAACGCAAGAAAGGTTAGATCGCATAGTCCACTGATTTGACCCATTTGCAAATATTTCACACACAAAAATATAATACGGTACCCCCCCCCCCCCCACCCCCCCCCCCCTCTGCAGAAGTGGTACTAGTTTACAGGGACTGTGTCACCAGATGCTCGGACTAGCAATGGACAAGACCTTTCACCTTCGTTGTGGAGACTGGGAGGCTAAGCAACTGTCCCAGGATCAGGTGGGTGGTGTGGGCGGTGTGTGTGTGGGGGGGGGGTGGGTACCTGCTTGATACATATATTTGAGGCCTTAAGTTTTTCTAGCAGTTTGTATGTCCTTTAAAATGCTTCACTGAAACCACTTCTAGACGAAAACAACCAAGTTTACTAGGCAATTTTTTTGTCTTTAACATTGAAAACAACCACCACTTAGCACATTCATCACCACCATTATAATGCTCCAGGTTGACTACGGTGCACTGGATGCAATCATTGCACTGCACATTCTTCAAGCATTTGTTGAACTCAAAATATCAAAACACGATCGTCGCGAATCAAGCCGAAACAATCACACATCACATGACCAGCCTACAGCAGCCATTCTGATTGGCCAATCCTTAGAGACTTGGCTCAACAACGAAAGCCATCACGCATGTCTACTATCGCTATGTCAAGGAGTTATTGACGTAAAATTTAAGCAAAAACTATCAAAAACTACGAAAAATTTGGATAATGGAGCTGCTCCAGTTGTAAAGAGAACTAGTGCTTACAGTGTACGGCAGAGTAGTTTGTACCACAACTGTCGTCTCCTAGCACCAGATGGTCAGCTGTTGTCCACCATGCATCGGAGGAAGCTAGAGTGGTATCTTGAGAGAGGATTGGGGAGTGAGTGGGTGTATAGTGTGAGTAGTGTGAGTGTGTGTGGTGTGTGGGTGTGAGGTGTGGTTTAGAATTTGAAACGTTTCTCAATATTGCCATGTACGTAACTACATGTAATTTCATACAGCCTTAAAGTATAGTAATAATCATGACTCTCTCTTACAGCTCTCGTGTGTGAGTCTCCAATGACAGTGCAGTTGCACTTTGAACCTGCCGGGCGGCCGGGTGCAGACAGGGAGTACTACCTCAGGGAGAAGGAGAACATCTGTGCAGTGTGCGGGACCAATCAGAACTGTGTCAGGAAGAACATCATCCCACACGAGTATAGAAGGTACAGCTATCTTTGATGGCCCATAACTTGAGTGTAGAATGACCAATAATAATCCAAACTAAAATATGCATTCTGTAGCTCTGTCCTAGCTCTATAATAATTATGGTGTGTTTAGACCTTGATTTGCTTGGCAAAAAAGCAAGGCTATAGTCTTACATTTTTCCCCCGATATTGAGCTGTTTCAGAAGCGAAAGCTCTATATCACATCACATTAATTTTACACATGTACAGTAGCTTAATCCTGGTTTCTGTTAGCTACTCTCTACACTCTCTATCTGTAGGCACTTTCCTCCGCTGATGAAGGAACACCTGTCACATGATGTGTTGTTGCTCTGTGTGACCTGTCATCAGCTAGCTAGTCATCACAGTGCACTACTCAAGCAACTGGTGGCGGCCGAACATGATCTCTATGACGACACGAGCTCACATAAATTCAAGGAAGACTCACACTTGAAACAAATCAAAAGCCATGCAAGGTGGGTGGGTGATTGAATAATGCCTGTCAATAGCAATTAATAATGTTTTGGTGCATTTGGATTTGTGCAATTCCAACTTTCCGATGGTCCAATCACACTAATTTTATGATTTTCTGAAAGCTTAGAGAGAGGCCTTTCAAATGATGTCATCAAAAATCAGATTTGAGAGATAAAAGTATTTGTCAATTTGGCCGTACCATGGATTATAGCCCATGGTCCAAGGCCGAAAAATGACAAATTAGGGCTCCAACAAAATTTGGGATTGAAACACATCATTTGAAAGGTCCGTTTCTAAGCTTTCAGAAAATCATAAAATTTTTGACATTGGATCCACGGAATTCAAGTTATGGCTGTTGAAATATACTTGTTTAAAAGACTACACGTATTGGTAATGTACGTGTTTCCATAATAACCGTACTAATGCTTCAAAATCAAAAAATTAAACCAACGGAACTTAAGTTTGCCCGTCCAAATAATCATTACGCTTATGGTTGCATGCATTGGGTATTGTATTTTGGCTGTATATTGTACCAATAACGTGTTTCCATAAAAACTCTTATTACAGAGTGTTGCTCAAGGACACGGCTGGCATACCTGAAGAGAGGCTGCGAATGCTACGAGACTCAGTAGCTGGTCACTACCAAGTGGAGGGAGACCAGCTCACCATGGAGACCATACAAGCAGCTGCTAACATTGACCCAAGGTTTAAAAATTGAAAATTATATCTCAACATACCGATTAAATTACATCCGTACCCAGATCCCCTAACCGTGGTTACGTGTCCCACTCAGAGGTTGTCGTAGCAACCCTGTTAGCGGAGGGGGGCGAGAAGCGATTGGTTGAGTTCCAGCGACGATGGTGGCAATATTTCCTGGATACAATGGACCCCAAGCACCTCCCAGAGTGTTGGAGTGTGGATCATAACCCAGCTAGATCAGTGTGAACTGTTGTCTTTATTTATTTATTACCTGTACATGTATTCTTTCACATACTGCCTTTGATTTTTGTACTGTACATAATTATACTGTGTTATTTAAAAACAACTTCTTTTTTTTTTTAAGTGAATTATTAGAATTGATAATTACCCGGATATGTATACCGTATAGCGGGTAATTTTCGTGGGGTAAAAATTTTGTTCAACTTGAGAAACGGTGGTTTTCGTGACTAAAATTTCATTTAGTCTCGTTGCCTACACTGCATTCCTACGTTCCGGTAAGCCACGCCTATGTGTGGAGGTCAGCTTGCCCACGAAAATAACGAATATTTTACCCCACGAAAATCACCCGCTCTACGGTAATAATTAATAACATGATATGAACCCAACAATAAAATTTTGTGTATTAAAAAAATGATATATAATAATTATTAACTTTTAGTTTCAATGTTTTTACGCACTAAGAACTGGTCCAATATAACACAAATTTCCCTCAAGTTTTGAGCAAATATTCCCATGTCCTGGATGACTTGCTGCACCGATTCGTCACTTCTGTCAGAGCCGAGGAGAACCATGAAGTCTAGGTGGTAGGGTATCGCCATGGTAGCCAACTGTGTGTGTGTGCGTGTGTGTGTGTGGGCGTGTGTGTGTGTGTGTGTGTGGGTGGGTGTTGTAACAGACAGTAATTGATGTAATTACACTGCCACTGAAATTCGAAATTTTCTGCTAAATTCTTTTGTTTTATGTACATAGTCTCGCAAAAATTAAAAGACATTTCTGGGGCTGTATTACATCAATTACGGTATTGTTGTGTATTATATGCCTTTCATCTGCCCACTCATTCTCCACCCCGCCCACTCATTCCTCACCCTGCCCACTCATTAGACACAATGTATACTCACACCAAATATTCTCCTGACAAACCAGTAGTGATGTCTGCTTAACGAGTTAGAGTAAGCCTTCCATGCTGCTACATCCAGCGCTGTCTCTCCTCTAGCCAACTCTGCTAGGAACAAGTAGATGAACTCCATACCCCTGTGTGCGTGTGTGTG